>NW_009716495.1:147522-201541 GCF_000703405.1 Apaloderma vittatum
GAGTTGCCATTCGACTCCAAGCATTGCTGCCAGAGGGCAGTTTACAGGGACCAACAACACCGTTAGGGGCTCCAACCAATGTGGAAGAAGACAGGAGCTGTTTGGTTTCTTCCTCTGCTCCCTCTCAAAACCTGGTGCATGATGGACTTCTTCTGGCTGACGTAGGTTGCCCATAATTATAAATTGTCTTGGTGATTTCTTTGGAAATTTTGCCTCATTTATGCTTATGACCTCATAACCTCCTGATACCTTTACTTAGATCAGGACTTCTTCCACAGTAGTGCAGTTTATTGTTATTCTCCAGAGATCAAAAGGGCAGAGGGAAAGGAACTACAGGCACTTATAACTGAGACGCAAAAAAATATGGTTTTGAAAAAAGTATAAACAAATGAGAATGTGAGTGCTGGAAGAGCAGGACTGCCTAGTGCTGAGTTTCTGCAGAGGCCCTTTTATTTACTGAACATTTATGTGTATACGAATTATGCAGCCCTTGATAGAGCAAAGAGCTGGTTTTGATACTAGCAGCAAAAATATTTGCTGTAAATGTCATGACACGCCTTGTCCATAATATGATTTTTTCCAGATGGCTATTTTTTTCAAATTACTGAATGGAAAAATATGTCTTAAGAAAAGTACACATAAAAATAATTCTTTTTCCTATTATTGTTTTGGGGTTTTTTCTCTTTCTACATTTGTAAATGCACTGCTGCCTGCCATGGGATGATATGCTGGGAGAGCACATACATCCTGACATCTGATTAATCATGCAAAGCGGTGGATGCATAATTCTTAACTGACAGGGTAGCTGACCAGGAACCATTTTATCACACAAAATGCAAAGGTGCATAACAGTCACGCCCTCTTCAAGAGCAGTAGGCAGATCCTCAAGCTGGCTTTAACTCCAAGTAAACATATACCTCTTTTGTTAGCTGGGACACGACCCTGCTTCTGGATCCAAAATGATCTCAGCTGGCAGTCCCACCCAATACATTTGGATGATTGTCTTGATCCTGCTCTTCATTTGTTAAATCTGATGTCTGTGAGGTTGTACCAGATGTGAGACACCTCTCCTGTAAAACAACATCCAACTCTGCAGCATGTTTTTTTCCCATGGAGAAGTGGAGTCAGTTGAGCTCTGCCCACACAATCTGGAGCCTGGAAAGCATCATCTCCAAGACACGACTGTGCTTGGGCTGAGAAGAACAAACTCCTGCATAACAATGGCACGAGTTTGGGAGGATTCCTCATGAGGAGCATCATACCATGCCTTCCACTTGCTAAGGCTTTTTCTCATTCACATTTCTGAGAAGGACAGTGGCTTGCCAAGCATGAAGGAATGGGATGTCAGTGATGGAACACAGTAAAGGGTTGCTTGCAGTAAGTGAAAAGTGGAAAGGGAGTAACCTAGCTGTGGGCTGCTCAGAAAGATGGGGGTCAGATCCAGACCATAAGATTCCCCCTCCTGTTCTGCAGGCATCCAGATTCTGCTTTTCTCCACGAGGGCTTGACAGCTTTTTGTTGAGCAACACCCCCCAGCAGGTAGAAGGCACACTGAATACTCATTGCTCTCCTGTCCAGCACACTGCCTAGTTGGCAAGAGCTGTGAGCCCCACGAATGGAAAAGCTGCTGCAGGTCCAGTCTGTTCTCATGTATGAATACCATGTGCCATGGTGAATGACACCCTTCCTCAGCCAGGAGTGAGGCGTTGTCTGAAGAGATCAGTTGACACGAACTGGGGATTGACTTTCTAGCTTCTGGCCCAAACTGGAATCTTGCAGTTCAATTCTGGCAAGGTCCTGAGCAACTTTGGCTTGGGCAAGAGTTAAGAGCACTTGGCATTTTGCAGAACAGAGCCCTTAATGCAAACCAGTTAGTTAAGTATGAGCCTAGCAATTTCTCTTCTGTAAAAAAAAAAAAAAAAGAAGAAATTTGGAAAGGGGATAGAGGGGCAAAGTTCAGAGTGGTTTCAGATTCCCACAATAACAACGAAGCCCAGCTCTTTCCCAAACACTTGCACATTTCCTTAGAAACAGGTGACAGACATCTGCAAGGCTGAGTTCAGCGCTGGAACGGCCCAGCCTCCCTTCCTGGGTTGTGGGTGTTCTGCTCTTACAAGAGTGAGAGAGATTCAGCTTAAATATTTCCAGACAATGCTACAATTTATTTTAAGTGTAATGGAGGTCATTCTTCGCTGAAAGAATATAATAATTATTCTATGTTAAAGCAGAAGAAATGTGGGGAAGCAGCAGATAGCAAGGCTTACACCCACCTAATGCATAGCTCTCTCATGTCCCCGTATCACAGCCAAGCCAGTAATCCTGGTGCCAGCCACAGAATAACCCAGGATTCTTTCCCTGCATTATTCCGTACTCACTAGGGCCTGGCTCTCAAGGAGTCAGATGCTTTTTCTGATCCTAAGCAAACTATGGGTCTCATCGGCTGCATTAGGAAAGTGTGAAGAACAAAAGTGGTGTAAATGACCATCTAGCAGTGATATAAACATCCTGCCTTGCTGAGGCTCAGATCAAATAACCACCACATTACATCCTCCCGGTTTTCTTCCGAGGACCCTAAAACAACCAAAGGGATACCTCATCAGGTGAGGTGACACCCATCAGCATGATTTCTGCTCTCCTAAGTGGGCAGACTAGGGAAGGGAAGAAGAGCAGGGAGCAGAGGGTTGGAGTCCACCCAGCACAAACCACTCATTATCACCATCCCCAAAGGGCAAAAATCTAAGACAGGGAAAGCGTCAGCTGTCCTCAAGGAAACAGGCTTCTCCCACTTCTGGAAAAAAAGAGAGAAATTCACCCACTAGTCACTTCATCCTTCTGTTCCTGTCTTTTCCCAGTGTAAACATGGCCAATAATACCTTCTTTACAATGTGCGAGGCAAGACACTCTATGTAGCGAGGTGGTGTTAATGCAGGAAAGAGCTACGGGGCTTTTGAAGTACCCCTTGTCCACCTTGAACTCTAGATCTGAGATTTGGTCTTTAAATCTTGACCAACACCAAAGAAAATAAAATCCATTTCAAATCAAGTAGCAAAAAAGCCATGACTCAATCAGACTACCTGCCTTCCAATGAACATGCTCTTCTGTCTATGACTCTGATACACATTCAACTGTTTCTAGGGCTTTGTACGGGAAATGTTTCAGTTGGAACGCATCATCACTTAGAAAAACAAAAATACTGTAGATAATTTTAAGCTCTACATCTGTGGAAATCTCATTAGGTAGTTTTAGATGTGCTGGCATCTGGAAAAAATCATCCCTCTAAACAGAAAAATATGTCATAAATGTCATAATGGGGTGTTGGAGAGGCACACAAAATTAGTTTGGTTCTTCAACTCAGCGTCTCTGGCCGGAATTGTTAAAAAGAAAATACTTGTATAAAACATTAAACCATTTTTTGTCAGGATTTGGCTGTATGGACCAACATGGAATCTAAGGAGCAGTGAATACCTGATTGAGAGATGTAAAACTCCAGAGAGTTACAATAGGTTGGAGTCAACCCAAACATTCATAGAAGGTATTAGCACAGTGAACCCCGCAGTCCAGATGAGCTCCTTCAGCAGGTGCTTTGCTCAGTGAACTATTCAAAGGCTCTGAGGGACATTATTGCTCTGTCATTACTCACTGGACGTTTGTATCAGGCATCACTGAAGATCTCAGGCCAGCATCACTTCAGACAAGGGCACTTAGGAGCTGACAGTCAGCTCTTGAAGGACCTCAGCCTTCCCTGAGGTGGGCAGATGCGGAAAGCACTCATGAGCTGCCTAGGCTGGTGCTATCTTCAGTCCCTCCAGAATGTCTGTAGGCACTTTCCTCACTGGGCACCACAGCACCATTCCTAATGTTGCTCTGCACTGAGCAAGCAGGTGCCGGACAGAAGGCACACGAGGAGCACGCAGAGTTTAGGGTGTCCCTGAGCACAGGGACAGCACAGGGGGGCTGCAGGCACCTGCACACACCACCTCCACCTCCAGCTTCTGGGCTACCTGCTTGCATCTTGCACTTCTTTTAGGCTCTGTCCAAGTGAAGCACGGTCACTGTGTTAAATCCAAGTTGGAAATAAGCACTAGGCTTCCTTCTGCTAGATGCTGAGTCCACAGCACCATCACTGCAGAAGCCAGGAGCTCAGCCAGGTATTTTTAAGTGCCCTCTAGAGGACCCTCACCTTGAGCTGCCTCAGACACCTGAGCAAACGCCCTCGGAACACCCTGAGCCTGCTCCCAAACAACTTCCAGTGCTCTTAGGAATGTGGAGCAGCAGGTATTTTTTCAGGAATGACTACAGCAACCAAAAGCTGTTTTCTAAGGGAGATATTCAACTTCTGTCATGCACAAGCTGCAGTTAGTGCCGACTGCTGCTTTGTAATTGCAAACTGTCTCATCAAAATTAATGTGAGTGTTAAATAGCAGCCCTCCAGGCCTTCTCAAGGTATATCAAGAAGGTATAAAGCAACTGGAGACACAATTTCCTTGGGTAGTACGTAAAACATACACCATGATCACAACTGGTCATTAAAAATCCTGTGGCAATCTCTGCAATAGAACGTTCGATCCATTGTCCCAAATCTAATCATTACACTCTGCCCTCTGTCCATTTAGCATCCTTCTAGTGTTTCAATTGAGGATAGTATTGCAGTGCATTTCCTGACCTGAATAGTTTAACGGATCATAATTGTCTCATGGTTACTTCATGCTCCCGCAGTCAGTTTGTTGTATCCATCTGTTTTCTTTATTCTTACACGCAAACTGTAAGGTCTTTGGGACCAATGACTGCACTGAGCTGTGTTAATACAGCACCGAGCACAAGGGGGTCCTGATTTTTAGGATCAGCAGCAGAACAACCCATAATTAATAAATGGCGGCTTGTCTGTTCTAAGCAGAAAAGCAGCACAGCAATCTGTCAGGGTATAGAGGAGGAGGGTGTGACCTCTCCCATCAGGGCAATGTCCCTCGGGATTCTCCCGATCATCCTCATTTTCTTTGGAAAAGTTATGGTGCCGATCAGTTTTTTGTGCATTCAGTTTCACTCCAGCCCAGGAACAGATGGTGGCACAAAAGAGAAGTGACTTAAAATCACTTTGTCCTGCTCTCCCCCTCCACCTGCTCCTAATCACAAGCCATCCATACATTTAAATACCAAACAAGAGGAAGGAAAGAGCTTGTGTGCAACAGAAATACCAAACGATGTTTGCATTAGAAAAAAAACAACTTAGACATGCCTTTCAGCCCCTAGCAGCACTCCCCATGGAAAATAATGTTAAAATAAAAAAAAAAGCAACAATTCCTTTCTGACTGATGATTTTATAATATGGTCGGTGCCTCTAAATGCAACCAGCCGTCCCTCCCCCACTCCTGCTATCCACCCAGAACTGTCCCCCTATTTTAAGGGTGTCTCTTCACCCACTGACATGTGCACGTGAATTCTCTTTCTTAACGATCTTTAAGCATTATAAAGAACAAAAGAAATCCTAATCATGATATAAGCCTACTAAAGGATGACAATGATAAATCATTAATAATGATGCAGAATGGGCAGAAATGTGCAGTTAGCACTTCCACTTCTGCATGCAGAAAGAAGCAAATTGATGTATTTTTATTAAATGAGGAACATGAAGTATTCCCCAGTCTATTAGCAACCAAGGAAGATGCTAAACAGTATTTATCAGGAAGTTACCTCAATCTGCATCCCTAGAAAAGATGAAGTCGAAGTCCTATAAGACCTGGCCAAGGTGCTCTCTGGCTTTGTAGTGTTATTTTTTAATAAAACTTGAAAACAACTGTATTTTCAAAAACTGGTACATGATTGCTCTATCTTCTCATCTCAACTTGGCCCCATCCTGTACAGTTCTGCTGTGCATTCCTGGGCAAGTCTAGAAGCTGGCTGGAAGATCTTCATATCACTACTGGAAAAAAAAAATGGTGCCTGTGAAGTTGTCTCTAAAATACCAGAAGGATTATTCAGCAGCTGCTAAATATAATTAGTTTTAGCCACAGAGGCTACATCTACACTGCAAGGGATGGCTACAACCTCCACGTGTGTCACCTACTCACATTATCTCTGTGCTGGCTCAGGCCAGGAGGAGGAGCCACATGGCAGCAATTCTGCCATTTGTGGCATCATCTAATTGATTAGATGATTTCTAAGGTCCCTTCCAACCTAAGACATTCTAATTCTCTGCAACCCTATTGAAAAAATTCGTTCAAATCATGTGGAGTTGCCTGTAGCTACAGAGACTAACAGCTGTGACACACTATGACACATGGATGATTGGTCCTGGTTCTCAGGAGTCTGCAAGCTGCAGTGAAAAGCAGGACTTTCTAGTAACTTATCCCTGCAAAGTTAAGCTGTTATTGACTATGGCCACCACCCTCCATCTGCCACCCACCGTGTGCTGGGACTTACAGGTTAGAAATGATCTCTGTATGTGCCATACTGGAAAGGGCTTGCATACCACAGTGATGATGTTTCCCCCTGTGAGCAATGTTTGGACAAGGTGTCTGCAGAGGACAAGAAAAGTGGAAGTATTGTCCATCTTTTAGAATTCATCTGTAGTCATTTCCGCAGGCTTGAAAAGGCAACCCAAAGCTCATCCTACTTGTTACTCAGACTCAGCCAGCATCAAAAACAGGAAGCTCCATGTATTTGGAAGCTGCTTTCATTTCTGGGGAACTGCCCAGCTGAGGCCCAGTTCTTCTCACTGAGCCCAGAGAAAGCAAACTAGGAAGACCAGTACTAACATTTCCACTACACCTTCCAGACTGGGTCAGGCTGTCACCTGGCAAGGCACTTGTGATCCCAGGCTCTGCTTCCCACCACAAGCAGGGCAAAAAGGAGTTGCAGCCCTCTTTGGACTTCTCTTCATGGACAAAAGCTTGAACAAATAGCTAAATGCAGGGAAGAAAGTGCTGGAGAGTAATCTTCGAGTATCTTGTTCAAGACATCCTTTGCTATCTGTTGTTCCCAATATTTATGCCAAAACTCCTAAATGCATTTGGGGTTCTACTTTTCAGCCCCAGAAGAAATTAGGCTCTACCTGCCTTCAATGATCTTGGCCTCCTGCTACTGTCCCAAGCCTTCAGATCTGTAAAGCCAGCTCTGCTGAGGGCACATCCCTGTTCTCACTCTTCTCCCACAACTCTCTATGGGAGCTGGTAACTCCCACAGCCTCACCCTGGGATCCTGGGCTCCTGCATCCTGTGATGGGAGCTGCACTCAGCCACCTGGCAACTTTGGTTCTTTGGTAGTTTTTGTTGGCAAAAGACCACTTTCCAGCTCAAAAAGGGCAGCAAAAATGAAAGACTCCCCTTGCTCCACCCTGATCCTGCCTGGGGAGCCCAATAACCACCATTGCTTCAAGATCATTTATTTTAACATCCAGCCTTTAAACTGCCCCAAGCTTGCCATCCATGTGTAATGCTCCACCACGTCTCTCCTCTGTGCATTGCCGATGCCCCAGATCTCTCTGGAGAGGCTTCACACAGGGTTGTTTGGATGCCTGAAACAAGAAACTGCCATGCTGTTGCATTTGTGCTAGTCAGTGGAAATTGTCTTCATCGGGGACACTTTGACTCCTAAGCTGAGATGTAAGGAGTTGTAAATCAGCATTGTCCCACTGCTTCTAGCAGACTTACAGGATTTGTGTCAGCACAGGAATTTGTCACTTCGTTACAGAGCTCCTTTAGCAACAACCCACCCTGAATGAGGCCCCGTGGCCAGCTAGGAGAGGTAGCAATTTTCTCTTCACCATGGTAAACAGCAAGCTCACAGATATTATTTTAATCAGCTATAAGTGCATAGGAAGGCTCTGTGCAGATAGGTGTGTATTAACAAGGAGCACACTCATATCATGCTGCTAAGTATTTTTGGGTGGCCAGCCAAGCATAGCTGCCTTTCAAACTGCCTCAGAAGGAGAAATATTAATAAACTCCCTGCAGCATGCAGATTTGATTGAATTTCTCATGGATCATAGCTCGCCTGCAGCAGGGTGGCATACCTGTCAAGCTAAGACATTGTTCCGTAATTGTTCCTGATGCATTGTGTGCTAATTACCATTGCTGAAAATAATCTCCAAAGATTATGGCAGGCATCATAAATAACAAGCCAGCGGTTCGACACTGCATTATGACAAGGCCTCAATCGCTCTTATCTTTTACTGGAGTGGAGCCTATGCATTAGCTTTACTAATGAATCTTTTTCATTTGTACAAGTGATGTTTCCATTTGACAATGACATGAACATAAAGTGGAGGTTAATTTACTCTATTCCGAGAGGTTCATTATTTAACCTGACGTTGAGGACAAAACAATGTAGCCTAATAGACGGCAAATAGAAATTAGTTGTGATGAATTTTGCCATTTAACACTCTCGCGCTCAGAGGCAGCACGCACAGCAAGAGGATGAGTTTGCTTCACCGGCAAAACCACTTTATTTCTTCAGTCCTGGGAAGGAAAAAAAAAAAAAGATTCCCTGACTCCCAGAATCCCCTGTACCTTGTAAAACACGATGGATTTACACAGACATAAAAACTGCTGGTAACTAATGGCCTAACGTTGTCATTGTGTCAATTTTTATCAGATTAGTTGGCATTAACACTGTATCACCGATTGCCTTACAAGCCAAGCTGCTGTGAATTGAATTGGATTCAGGTAGCTATTAGAATTGCCAATTTAAACACTAGGGGCTTATCTCAGCTCTAAGCCATTGACAAAAAGGTTTGGTCACTTCCCCAACGTTTTCTGACATGTGTGCTCTGGGCAAGCAATGGAGCATCCGGTCGCTCGCTGCATTCATCCCTCTAGGCCTTCAAAATGTATCTATTCAACATTAATTTAACATCATCCAATGTGGTTTGAATCAAGCAAATATTTTCCTTGTTTATTGCACACACTCATTGTGCTGTTTCAAGGAGGTTTATTAATAGTTTGCAATAAATTTGCTAAACAATTTGCAATAAATTATGCAGTCATATTTATAGCAGTGACACATTTTAGAGGACAAAAGTTGACCTTTCCCATGCCTCAAAGAGAGAAGGGGCAGGGTGTATCCATTACAACTCAGCTTTTGGTAGGCTCATATCCTGGTTCCTCCAGCTCACAGAGAAGATAAAATGTATCTGCTCAAAAGCTAGTTTAATTTGTTTACAAACAATTGGACATACTCTCTGGGACCCTGTGAACGCTGCAGGGCTGGATTCTGATGTGCCACAGGAACTGAAACCTGAAGGGTCTATTTAGAGGGGTTTGCAGAGCAAGGAGCCCTTTGGATTTGGGGTTTTGCTCATTTTGTTTTGGTTTATTTTGGAAGGGGTTTTTTTTTTGATTTCGAGTGGGTTTTTTTCATTCATAGCTTGACAAAAAGCAACATCTTGAGAGGAAACACTCCAATTTCAACAGTATTGCATTTTCCAACAACTACAAAAATGCTCCTTTAATGGCTTCCAAATCACATCCAATATTTAGTCACGGGGAGATGTGGTGATGTGTTGAAAGGTTTCTCCAGATCTACCCTGACCCCATCTTACCACCCTCACTCTCAGCCATTAGCTGGCTCACCATCACAGCCACCTACACCCCTTCACTTATGGGCCACCAAAGGAAAGGTAGTTGCAGTGATGGACACATACAAGTAAAAATCACAGCCTCTCACTGCTCTGGCAGAGTGTCGGGGTGGAATCTCTGGAGGTGGCCCATAGCAAACCTCCACTCTACCTTCAGCTGCTAGGTTTATACCCATCTTTCCCAGGGTCATCCTCCTCCATCCTCCTCCTTCACGTTCAGCTGGGAATATGGAGCAGAAAGGAAAAATAATCCCCAATGTTTTTCCAGGCATTAGGGCTGTTCTGGCTAACAATGTCCTGACAAAGAGCATCACGGGATCCTCAGCGACCACATGTGGTCAGGAAACAGTTTTCAGATTTCCGAGAGGCAGTTTCTCCTGTCACGCTGGGATAATTTTCTTGCGGGTGACTCAGAGCGCACGGGCTGCCTCCCTGCCACCTACCAGCCCAAAAATGGAGAGCAGCCCATAAAAGGTGCTGGTGAGGTAATGGTCTAACTTCTCGGAGCGAGGGAGCAGTGTTGAGAAAGAAAGAGCATCGTTCTAGGAAAGAACTGGGCAGCAGTTTGACTATGCCTCTGTTTTACTGCATATTATTACAGCATTACATTCATAGTCAAGGGTCAGCTGCCATTTCCTGGGGTTTATAACTTGCCTGTTTTAATTAACATCAGGCTCAAACTTGGTAGGGAGGTGGGGTCAGCCCAGATGTTAATGTTATTCCAAAAGTGCCTTATATCAGCGGTGTTAAAATTTAAAATATATTAAACAAGGAATGTTTAGGGATGTGCTGATTCCAGGGTTGTATTTTAGACAAATAATAAAGACAGAGCTTCATTCTGGAAGAAAGTAGTTTGGCACAGACTTTGTGCCTCTGTGAGAGGCTCACCACCAAGAGACAGGAAGAATCAGTTCTCTGCTGTTCAGAGGGGGCTCCTCCAAACTAGATCAGCCTGGCAGGGGGAACAAGCACCCCAGCAGCCCTGCCCAGGCTGATCTGGGGTCTCAGCATGGCTGACATTAGCTCAGATGGTTTATGAACTCAGCACCACCCTTTTACTCAACAAGAGAAATGGTTTCTCAGTGTTACTCTGCCCTAGGAGCTTTGCCCCACAAAAGCAGAATCCTCACGTAGGCTTTTCACTGTCCTTTACCCTCTATTACCCTGTGTAAGGAAGAATTGGCTGTTAAGAGTTAGCTAGGCAGACAAGCAGTATCGTTTTAAAGAGCTGCCTTAAATACACCTTCTCCAATTTCCAGGATGTTTTTTCTGGTATTGGAAGTGCTGTAGTAACACTAGAGCGGCTACAGCAAAGTGGTCACTACCACTTCTGCAGTATTTGCTTACAGAGACATGGCTGTTCTTTGCATGTTTGCAAATTGTGGAGGTGATCTGAATTACACACAGAAATTTACTGTGCTTGTAGCATTGACACTATGAACAGAGGCACTGGGACTTGGCACCACCTTTTTAACAACTCTACATGTAGTTAATAATTCAACTGGCTGCTGTCTAAAAAAGTTGTTGTCTTGATTATTCTGGTGGTAGATGACTGTGTGCAATGTTGAAAACCCTTTTGATAAGCTAAAGACTAGTAGGGACTCTACCTTAATTCTGAATGTCAGCACTATTGTGCACATAGACTATTTCCTGGGTTTTTACCTCAGATTTCTGGGCTTTCCAAGTCCATGTTGCTTTCCATAGCTTCACCTCAGCCAGGCTGACTTATAATCTATCTGTTCTCCATGCACTGGCCTGCAAACTCAACAGCTCTTGTAGCTTTGATTATTTCGGAACAATTTCAGCCTACTCACTACAAAAGTCACCGCCAAATGAGCACGTGTACTTAACCAGCCTCCACCACTGGATCACACCTCCCTTGCTCACCTACTGAGGACCCATCCCTGAGAGAGGACCTGGTGCTCTGTCGTGTTACATGCAGGAAGCTGAAGTACCAAGCGAATAAGAGACTTGCCTGAGGTGATAGTGGGAATCTGTGGCAGAGGTGAGAACTGAACACAAGTATTACAAGTTCTTGGACTCTGAACGATTGGCCATCCTTCCCCAAGATACGGCCCCATCCTTAGGACTAGTACGGACCTTCTGCTTTTGGCTGTAGAGGGGGCTTGGAGAAAGCAGCACACCAAATAGCCCTAAGTTGAATGATGCTCGCCATAACAAACAAGAAAGAGAATCAAATATCTAGTCTGTGGGGATTATTCCCAAAGGACATAAAAATGATAACTAAGAGAAGCAAATCTATTTCCAGTTGGCCTAAAGTTATTCTGCAAAGGGTCATCTCTGTTAGAAAAAAAGTTAGAAATCCATACATCAAAGGAAGACTAAAAAGCGCTCCTTAGTTGCCAGTTACATTATGCTTTGAGCTCGGGACTAGTCTGCCCCGTCCCCAGCCTCCTTTTCTGCATAAATTAACAGAGAAGTGTCATATCATCACTCTTGTTACATCTGAATACTCAGGACTAAATGTTTAGGGACATAGCTGGTACAATAGCTTTCCCCTTTGTGGTAAAGCTACCAGAACTGCCCCAGGCAAAAAGTGACATTTCTCCAATGCTAACAGAGAAAAATGCTAACAAGCTAATTTTGCCTGTTTTGCTTTAATTTTGATTAGGGACTCACTGGCTACAGGTAAATATCTCAGTCTGATAGAGTTGAAAGCGTGCTGTTTGCTTTGTCTTCACTCATTAGTGAACAGCAGGAGCAAATATAGTGGGTAAGTTGATTACAGCTCTTGGCTCCTTTCACAGGCAAGTGGTGAATTCCTCGGGACCACATTCCACCTAGGTGTTATATCCCCTGGTGACCCACACAACAGTCAAACACCCCGAGATCACGGCTAGAGCTTCCTACTGGGAGGAGGGGTAGCGTGCGTGTTTGTTTCGTTTCATTGTTTTTCATGCGGAAATCTGGTAACTTCACCAATTCTTTCCTGGTTGCATTTTATTGTGTTTAACTTCAGAAACAGCAACATTCGATCATGTGTTGAGAAGCTGCATGTTGCCTTGTAAACTCAGAAATTATTTTCAGGTGTATTCTGTGGGTACATTTTTCTCTCAGAAACTTAAGATGCCTCTGTAGCAAATAACCAGGTATAGTTATTTATTGCTAACATTGGTGGGAATGAGCCAGTGGTGTTAAAAGGAATTGAAGGGCTGTACAGCAGCACATCAGACAGACCAGGGCATATTTACTGAAGGAGGAAGGGAGCATCACTCTGCTCCTGCTATCAGTCCCTACCACTCATGGACATTCCTGAATACCTCAGTGCTAGCAAGATCGTTTTTCCTTTTGCCTTTCGTACAGTTTCCAGAGAGCCACAGGTCCCTTACAGAGCAAAAATGTAGAAGGGAAATAAATATATTTGCAAACAGAAGCAAAGAAGATGGGAAACAAGGAGCATTGGTAGCATGGTATCACAACTATCTAAAAGGGTAGTTTACTGCTCATGAAGGTGAAAAAATTACAAGTAGAAGGAAGAAAACTAAACACATGAAAACATCTGCTGCAAACAGTCGCTTTGTATTAATGTGGGAGGTGCACCAGTCCTCAGTGCCGCACACTATGAGGTGTGCAATAAACAGGAGGCGGCGAAACAGGAAAAGAGCGGGAGTCAGACCAAGCCATGCAAGAGCCTCTATCTCTCTCCTGAGCCCACTTGCTTATGTCTAGTGACTCACACTCAGCATGTGGGAACATTCATACCTCTTGACATCCTAGTCTTGTCCAGGCAAATATTGGCACGACCCCAACTAGGAGATCTGCAACGCTTGCTCCAGGAGTAAGCAACTCCCTGGAGACTGTCAAAGATGACCTGGGCCACAGATGGACACATAAGGTACAAGTTTCCCACACTAAGGGACACCAGAGTCCCCTCGGCCATCGCTCTCTGGAACATGTGGGTGTTAGCGGAGCCACACTGGGACTATGGGTTACATTTGGTGTTATCCCTTGGGCAGAAGTGAACTAACTACCAGAGCAGCAAAAACAGCCTTAGATGGGCTTTTACCCCAACACGGGCCACCACAAAGCAGTGGCCCTAAACTGTCTTTCCACTTAGATCTGCTTCATCTTTTTCCTTTCTCATTTTCACTCGTAGAATCTGACCTGCATCACATCGTATTGCAAACCTGCACCCCTTTAGAGGAGAGACCCATGGGTTTTGTGAGACCAAGAAAGCGCTGACTTTTTTGTTTAATGTCAGGGGTTATTTTCTAGCAGGCAAAAGTTATAAGCAGTTCCCAAGATCCGGGGATGCAGATTCAATAAAGGGAGACAAAAGATTTGAGGTTATGTTCTTCAGAGGGGAGCCTCTTTTGTTTGTTTGTTTTGTTTTTACTCAAAGGGCATTTTTAATTTGTTCCTCGGTTGGCTGTTTCCAAATATATTTGTCTTTGCCATCTTCCTCCTTTCCTGCCTCTCTCTGGTTCTGATTTTCACAGTCATTAATAAATACATCGCCAGTGGGATCTCTTCTCTAGGATTTATGTTTATAGTTAAAAATCAATTTCATCCCAGCAAAGAGGATGAAGAGAAAAGTGTGAGAGAAAAGAAAGAAAAGACAATGAAAGGAATAAGTAAGAAAGAAAGAAATCATACGGATGTTTGGATGAGACTGAACAGTCTCCTCAATTTATGGGGAGAGCCCTGATGCCATACCCTGGCTTTGAGTGACAGTGTTCAAAAACATATTTTTCTCAATTTGTTAAATGAAATATAGAGAAGATTAAAAAATAAGATCCATATCAGACTGAGTATTAAAACTATATTCCAGCATGACACAAAAATTGCATATGAATGGAATTGCTGATGTTTGCCAGAAGCAATGGTTGCCCACACAAACTGCTGGGAAGTCCGGTAATTGTTTGGTGAAATTTAAGGCCAAATTGCCAGAGCTCTGTATGGACAGACTGGCATGTGTTTAAACTTGGCTTCTAGCAGATTAGTTTTCATTAGCATTTCCCAGGCACACACTTAACGGATGCTAACTTACTTAGCTCAAGAAAGTTTAAATAGTTAAACAATTCAGGTAAACCAGCTAAATGTGGCTGGGGGCAGAGGCTGCATCAGGGAGCCACTGCTGTGTTAGTGCCTTGCCACCACCTCCACACTCCTTTTTTGCCCCCTAGCAGATATGCCAGCTGGATCACCTGCTCAACTGCATCCCAGTGAAACTATTTATTTAAGTAGTCTTTACTAAGTTAGCTCATTTAGGCAGAAGCAAGCTAAGGATCCCCCATACAGAGAGCCGAATACTGCTTAGAGAAGCAGACAGATCTGGAAGGGGGCAGCAGGAGGAGATGGCAGTAAAACTGCAGCCAAAAGAGACTACGTGATAACAGCCTTCTGCCCTGGGGCACGAAGGGCTTTTCCTGGCCCAAAATCTTGATTTTCCTCAATATATGTGAACGCTGAAAAACTGTAAACTTTCCATCCAGTCATTCTCAATTTATTGCATCAGGAGAGAATAAACATCGTACATTTTCTACATCAGTTCTACCCTGAGCTGTGCAGGATTTATTTTATTTAGACCACACATTGTGTGGTGTATTTATAAAGCAGAGACCTCCGAAACACAGTTCTGCTCGGGGAGGTCTCAGCTGAGCCATATATTGAACAATCACACACTTTAGCAAGCTGGTGAACGTCAGCACAGTCTAGAAGTCACAGAAGAAGCTGGTCAATACAATGGAAAATTGCTAGGAAAGCTAGGTGCAGGGCAGCACGGGCAGGAGCCTGAAACTGCCGTTAAACTCTGAGCTGTCCTGCAAATTGCATGAGAGCCTTTTCCCGGCATCCTCCCTGCTCGCCATGAGTCACTACTGAGGCTCCACATTGAGTTATCGCTATTTAGAGTGGCATTTCCTTTCAGACTGCACAAAGCAAAGGAGCCATATTAGTAAATTTATTGAGTATTTCATTAGATCAATATGGAGTATGATTTAGGAGCCTCTGCACAGGCTCTTTAAATCTATTTAATCAAACCAATTAATAAAAAAAATCCAGAAAGTTGAAACATATCCTGTAAGGTGCATCGTAAATATACTGCCTTACTTATGCTTTTGATCTCAGCCAGGTAATTAACGGCTTTGGTTAAGTTCAAGTCATTCCCTCATGCCTGCTCGTGGTCATAAAGCCCTAGGGCTATGCATAGCTCATGGATTTATTATGTTTTTTTTTCCAGTTGCAAAAGCTTCTTTAGCTCTGTTGTCATTTTTTTTGCTTCCCTCCTTTAATTCCACCTATGCCGACTGCCGTAGCTCTCCACCCCAACTACAACAGCAGCAGCTGTGCAATAGTGCAACAGAAAACAGGGCCCTTTTGTCATCTTCCAGCCTGTAGGATACCATAAGTACAACTGAAACCTGGATATCCCAACTGCTTCGCCAGAGCCATAACCTGAAAATTGTACATGCCAGACTAGGACTCTTCAGTGGGGCTTCGGCTTCACTTCAGGAGACATGAGACAAACCCAGCGGGAAGTTAACCTTCTACCTTCCTCATCCCAAACCAAAAGGGTGGGAATATATTCCTCTGTGGAGTAAAGATGCTCTTAATTCTTCAGCTAGAAAACTCTCAGACATTTAGACAAGCATGGGGGAAGCTGGAGGCAGAAAAAAAAAATGTGTCCATCGCAGGGGATGTGTAGTACACTGGAGAGAGAGGGAAAGCATGAACACATTTCTTCCCAGAGTCTTTAAAGTCAAGATAGCAGCTTTATCTTGCTTTATAATCAAGGAAATCCGGGCTCTGGGGGAGAGAGACAAGGGACAGATGAATGGGTTTCCTCTAAGCACATGTAATATATATCAGTATCTGAAGAACATTGGTCATAACTATTGGACGGTGCCCCAGAACAAAATAAATAATGAGGAGTGCTGGGATCACCAGCTGCTTGGAGCAGGGGAGCTGAGCCTCAACCCACTGCAGACAAGGAGCTGCTCTCTCTCTTCTGCTTTCAGTAAGCGTGTAGTTTTACCTGCACACCTATAGGAGATTTTTAAAAAAAAAAAAAAAGTAAAAACAATTGAGTCACTTTTTAAATACAGCTCCCTAGAAGGTGAATGTATCTTCGCAAATGAGCATCAGGTTAATTTTCCCCAGTCATGTGAACATCACAGGAACTATACTGAAGTATTCCAGGTCATGGATAGGCCTGTATAAAATGCCAAAGGTCCTTTCTCTATTGGGGATTAGATCTGTTTGGTGAAAGAGTTTAGGACAAATATGGAGTACTGTGGGAGATCTGAGAGGCTGTATTTCGTACTATGTACTTTACGCCATCGCACTTAATTCCCAGATAGAATCAGGAACTCACAGAGCTACTAAGAGGCTCTCATGAAGACCTCCTGATCTAGAAAGACAAGTCAGAAACAGAATGGAGATCTTCCTTGTGACAGAAGGGACAGTGCCCTGACTGTCACTTGTGGGCTGTGGTCTGCAGACTGCACTCACGTTTCTCCTTACCCAGTTCAGCCTTGTAACAGCTCGCATCTTTCACTTTCCCACCATCTGTGGGAGGAGATTACAGCAAACCTCCCAGTTTTATCACAAGAGCCCTGGGGGAGAACATCCCTTTTCCATACATCACAATTCAAAACGCTTGCCAGAACCTGAGACCTCTTGGGAAGTGCTGGCAGCCGCAAGAGCTGAGGTGGTTTCCCTGCTGTAAAACGGGGCAACGGTTGATGTGACAGAAGTAAAACTGTTATGTAGCAGCAAGAGGGAGATGTCTGCTGGTTCTCCAGCTCTACCAAAAGCTTCAGGATGAGTCAATCTGACCTTTGACTGCGTAAGTGAGAATCCACAAATGGATCAAAGCCTTTACACAAACCCTAAAAAAGGCCACAGCCTTGCTTTAGCTTTCAGCTGGGCTTTGCATTGCATGAGCAGCCATGTGGCAATGAAAGGAGCAGAGGGGATTGTCCCTTCCTGAGAGCATTTGCAAACACAAAAATTTCATCACAGATCCTTTGAAGATAGCAAGAGTCCTTCCACCAGCTTCATCCAACCTTGGATCCAGCCCAGGACTCACAGCTCAGTGACTCACTGGGGAGATTTTTGCTCCACAAAAAGGACAGAAAGAAGATGCTGCTCTCAGAGCAGATTGGGGTCCATGCTGATGGGTTTTTTTTCAAGAAACAATGGGCCAGGAAGATTCTATTTACTCTAGTATCTACTCAGCACTTACGGGATCAGAGCAACTGTGTCTTATTGCTGGAGGGTTTCTGAACTTGTCAGGCCCTAGAAGTGAGCTCTTCCCCACTAACTCCCTCTCCCTTCCCAGCTTCTCAGTGACCACGTTCATGGGCTTTTGATGAGTTGCCACCACTGTGGTCCCATTCTCACCCAAACTGTGTTCAGCTACTTGGGGGGGGAAGGAACTTCAGAAAGCAGGAAAACAAATCCATAGCTAGTAAATTATATATAGCTCTTATCCCACAATTAGTTTGTAATTCCGAAGGACTGCAGACAGTCAGACTCCTGTGTAATAATCCCTGAGATCAGATTCACATTGAATTGAAGGACTTTGAAGAAAGATATGCAACAAATATTAGGCCAGGATCTATACCAGTTTACACTAGTAAAAGGTCTGTCCCTATAAGAGTTTTTGGCAAAAATGTGAGGACTTTTCTTCAGGTTTTTTTTTACACAAGTTCTTTTCCCTTTTGAATGTTTTCCCTATCACAAACCCGGATTCTTCTTTATCACTACTTCAGTGTTTGTCATAATAGGGTTACTCCTACTTTACACCATTGTAAGACACTGTCAGAAAATAGACATTACTGTGGGTGAAAAGATATTTCCAGTTTGGACAATTAGCAATAGACATTGAAAACAATGTGTGTTTTATATATCATATTATATATATAACATTGCAAAATGGGTGGTACTTGAATTTATCCATTCATCATAAATATTGATTACTTGCGTAGTAAGTGATAAATCAAAATGCAGTAATCACTAAATCAAAGATTTATATGAGTAAAGAGCAGCAAAGCAATTAATCAATTCCCTGTACAGCCAATGATTAATTAGGTTCTAGTCTGAAAGCATAGAGGCTGGTTTACAATTAAGACTATTACTGATTGGCTTTATATATTTTTTTTTCTTAAACATCCTGTTCTTCAAAAGGAGATAAGTTGACCCCAAACAAACAATGCTCTGAGAAGGATTAGATGATACAGTTGTATGTTTACATTTAAGGCTCTCAGGTCCTAGAAGCACAGATTACAGAAGACAGAAGCAGCAGCACGTTGCTAAAATCTCATAGTCAGACCCTTCCCTCTGCCTGGGTTTGCTCTGTTCCACAGCTCAGAACAGATGCTCACCCCAGCGCATGGGATTTGGGAGTTAAAGCCATCAGAGAGACCCTCTTGAGGCAGCATGGATCCTGGTGGCTGTCAAAGAACTACCTCCGGAGTTGATGTTACTCCTGACACCCCCGACACAGCTGAGTTCGCAAGTGGCACCAGCCTTTGTAGCAAGCAAAGGCTTGGTCACCTTCCCGCCACACCCCGGCACGGCACAGGCAGAGCCTACGGCTGGAAGCACAACAAAGGGAACAGTCCTTCCAGTTGCAGACGAAAGTGTGACCCACTGAACCCCGGGGAGTACCAGCTGCAGCATCCCAGCAGCGAGTCCCGCCTGGTCCTGCCTGCAGTTACTGGTGACAGGGACTAGGACAGCATCCATGGCAAACCACAGGCTGTTCTATACAGCCATTACATAAGGCCACAGTGAGCAGATACCAATGGGGGTATCATCGCTCCACAATCTAGACCACAGGAGAAAATTTCAGCGTGTCCCATCTTCATGATGTGACTCATGCAGGGTTCAGTTTTGAGTCAGCAGCACTGCTCCAGTCTGTAGAACTGGAAGCACTGGGGCTGACATGGGATCAGCTGTGCAGCTCAGCAGAGCTGGCACAAGACAGATATTTGTTCCCAAATTCTCCTACCAGCAAGACTTCCTCCTTATGCCAACCAGCTGTTTGGCAACAGTTGCTTCCTCCTCTTATTCACTCTAATGCTTTAGCCAGGCCAATTCTTGTGCCTGGGAGAGAGCAGCATTAGCACCATGTGATGACTATTTCATCCCCCTCCCTTCTTCCAGAGAGCTGAAGATCAGGCCTGAAAGCAGCTGAAAACTGGAGAAGATCAACAGGACTTGCTACTCTGGCTCAAGGCACACCCTTAGTTCAGAAGGATGAAGCCTTGATTCATGCAAAATATTCCATTTTTGGCTTGCTACAGCATCATTGCAACACAAATTCAGCGGCCGCTGGCTGTCAGCAGTGACCACCACACATCTGCATGACAGATGTGTCAAGCTGTATCTGTGCCATTGCTCATATACAGGTGAGCAAGAGTCAGACCTGAAAGGGAAGCTATCAAGGAGGGAAACATGCCTTGTACTGGAGAAGCAGGTTTTCTTCCCTGTCTCAGTTTTTTCACCACAGTATTTTTAAGGTGCTGACTCTATTCCTGTTCCCTAGGAGAGGAAATGATAGGGATGCAGATACATAGATGACTCCAATCCCTGTATATTTTGGCTGAGAGGCACTGGCTGAAGCCTCCTTCACCTTGGCGCTGCAAGCTACTCTGGAAAAATCTTTCTGTATAATGTGCATATTGAAAGTGCAGAAGTCATGAGTCTTCAACCCTACCCATACATGTTCCTGATGTTTTCTACATGTCCAGTTAAACCAGGTGAGAACTTTCAGTCTGTCCGCAGATGCAGGAACAAGCTCCTAGGTAATTAATTTACTCATTCAGAAAATGCAGTTAAGGATTACCCAGATAGATCCAGATTAAAAGAAAAGTAAAAATTTTTAGGATAAAGTCTAATCATTTTGTTTGACATTTTGAAAATGAAATGTTACAGCTCCATATTTCAACAGGAAGGTTTTGAAACCAAATTTGCTCAAACTCAGGCTTTTTATATATAGATGTATACTTTTTTTCCCCCAAACAGAACAAAACAACATGTTTTACATAATTCAAAGTGATAGTTTTCAGAAGAGATGACAGTGGTGAGAGCTATTTCAGAAGAAAACTTGCTTTGTGTTCTCTTAAAATGGTGAACAAGCTGAAAAATTAATTATTCACGCATCTCTAAAGCACAAACTCCGCAGTGCAGTTTGGGCCCAGGCAGAGGTACCTTAGAAATCTCTCCTAGTCAGCAACTGATTTTTGATCCTGCATATAATAACTGGACAAGGCACGGGAGCATCATGTGGCTAATGGCAGGTGCTTTGCACAGAGGTAGCAGTGAAGCATCCTTTCTGCATAGCATTGCTGCAAATGCTCCTTTTGACCTCATTTTGCCTTGACGTCTGCATTACTCACTCTGCATTTGGCTGCCTACCTTGCTCTCAAGCCTCTTGTCTCTGCTCATTTGTGTTAAGCATAGGACACATGGACAAAATAACCAGAGCGATGCCAAAGCTGTAACCCAACTCTGCGTGTTCTGAAAACAGCAGAGAAAAAGAACACTTTTTTGGTGGGGAGAGAGGGAGAGGAAAGGGGGAGCTGGGACAAGGAATCAGCTAATTAGCCTCATCTACATTTCAGCTACATGGTTCACAGGTACTAAATCATTCCTGACATATTTAGGTTGCCATTTATTACCAAAATTATTCAATGTGAATTTTGCCATTTAGGACGTGTTAAGAAAAATACTTATGCCTTCAGAGTGACTCCAGCTCTGATCCCTCCTGACATAACGGCACCAGTGGGCCACGGTTTAAGTGCACGTGTGCCTGCCCGCAGCAGCAACCTGGGCACACAGCTGGATGCACAGCTGTAAAGGACAAGACTGCAGGGCTGGATTCAGATGTAGAGGCTGGGGTGCTCAGAAGTACTTTTTAGTCAAAAAAGCCCACATCTCCAGCATCCCCCACAAAGCTACAAATTAATATCTCCTGCTATGATAACCACAGCATTCAGTTCCATGTTCCTGAGATATGCCGAGGATTTTGCATGCATGAAAATGTAACTTAAAACTTAGACTTGAAACTGTATAATCACAGTGGAAACATTGCCTTATGCCAAAGGATACACACAAATAGGCATACATACACATGCCTCACATGACTCTTGTATTTTTAGTTAACTCTTCATTGTTCATTGATGAGTTGTCCACAGTATTTTGAGTCACGGTTCTGCAACCTCCAGAAACATTAACTCAAGCCCTTACCATGCTCCCGAGGGAGGAACTTGTGAGGCCACTCAGCAGACAACACCTCCAGAAGAGTCAGTGGATTTGGAAATGCGAGTGCAGGGGTCACTTCCCAACAGGGTATCGCCCTCCTAAGCCACTTGCTCCAGCTCTGCTGCACTCCTGCTCTGCGTTTCGAATCCTAGCCCTATTAAAGCCTCCCCTCCTTTCAGGTGAAACCACTAGCCCCAGTTATCACACCCCAGCCTCCACGCCAAGCCTTGATGCTTCTGGATACCAGCGTCACAAGTGCAAGGGAGAATTCAGCTGGTTTACGTGAGCGAGCCTTGGGAATAGCACGGCTATACTCTGTATTTGCACAAGATTGTATCTCTGCCCAGATCACGCCCAGCCTGGCAGTCATGCCTCTGACCACCAGTACTATCAGCTTTTCTCTTTTCTGCTGCACTCTCATTGTTCTTCTAATAGAGAAATGAGATTTATCATGCTGTGTGCAACTGCATGTGTTTACAGCTGTAGGTCCCCATTTAATAACTTTAAGATGCAGTGGCTAATTTCAAAGAAAATTTGACAGAGCAACTGAGGTCTCAGAGATATGAAGTTCATGAAGGTTTTATGAAAATAGATTCCTGGATAGAGGAAGCTGCTCTTATTAATGTCTCCCACAGAGAAAATGCTAATAAACTCACCCTTTATTAGACATTAGAGACTCAATGCAGAAAAGAAAAGCAGGAATCCCAGCTCATCAGTCCTGCTGCTTGTGGAAAAAATCATATAATCTGGATTTAGTTTGCTCTGGGCCACCATAGCCAAAGATAACTCTAAAAAATTAAGAGTTGCCTGTACATTCTCTAATAAATTAGCAAACAAAGCCCACCCTACATTTCAGGTGAAAATCCCCACATTAGTGATATGCTGAAAATTGATTTTAATGTTGTATTTTTAGCTGTCCAGTTCCTCTGCCATTGAAAATCAGCGTGAGTCCACAGGCGTGAATAAAACAAAGCCGATTTTCACCACTTTACTTCTTATTATTGTTGGGAATATACTCATTTCTGCATTTCTGAGTTCAAAGATGAAAACAAAAATAGCCTTTTTCATTAAAAAAGAAGGCAAAGTGGGAGGGGTTAGTTGACAAGATTTCTCCAGTGAATGGGTCTTGATTTTGCAACTGGCTTCCAACTGAGTCCAAGACAGTCTGAATTTGACTTTCAGGCTATCTGCTGAGCTATTTTCCCAGACATTTGAAACGGATGAGATGCAACAGCAGGTTTTTTTTTCCTTTAGCCAGGGCCAGTTTCCTATCAGAGGTGCAAATTCAGATTTATCTACTACAAGAAGCTTAATAAAAACCACCCTTTTCCCCCACCCCCAGTCACTGGTTATCATAAACAAACCCCTCAGCAGAAGCTAAAAAGAAGATACTTTGAGGTTAAAAGCAGCCTTTAAAAGAAAATGATGTTGTACATCATCCCAAAATTTAATATGACTTTATGCACAATAGTAATGTGCCTGGTAATGCAAAGATTTTTCTAAAGTAGCTTAATAACAATCCAATATTCTCTTCCTTAAAAAATGAAAATGTATGTCAAAAAGGGATCTAATGTAGCTGCATCTTGTATCCATTGAGGGAGAGAGCTGATTTACATAGATAGCATTTAACATACTATCATCATTATCCTATCAGTCTTCTGTCTAATCTGGAAGCCTTGAGACAGAGTTCTCAATGTTCTCTGAGGTAAAAAAAAAACCAACCAAAATTATGGTAAAGGGGGAGGAAAAAAAAATCAGTGAGGGACAGATGAATATCAAATCAGATGAAATAAAAATGGGACTTTTTTTTTTAGCCAGCATAGTATGAACTTAAAATGCTGAAAAGTGGATAAAACAAATAATGTTTAATACTATAGCATACGGTACCACAATGATGAGGAATAAAAGAGGGAATTATGTTAATGGCTGGGTCTGTGTGTGCTTGTGGAGCCTGCTCATAGTTTGCCTGTGATGGCTTGAAGGATACAGATAGATGGTGTGGATCTCTGAAATCCAGATGGTATAAAATATTCACTTCCTTTCCCCCTTAACCCTTTTTGCATAAATTTAATGCTTGTGGAGGATGCAAACAACTGAAGGAAGCCTTCCACTGTGAGCAGAATGGGGTCATATTAAAACACAGACAGGGTGACACCATCCCCACTGAAGTTAGTGAGGTTTTGTGCTGCTCTTTTTGGATGAAGTTTGCATTAAATTGCTCATCTTCAACACGTGTGTGGTTACGGCAACATCTCCTAGCTCTTGCTCTCCCCAACTTTTACAGCTCTTGCTCTCTTCCACTTTTATAGCCTTTCTTTAACCTCAGCCCACCCACCAGTGCTTCCACCTTTTCCAGCCCCTGTGGCTCCCCCCATGCTGCAAAGGGCTGCCCCAAAGCCCCACAACCTGCCCCGGCAGTAGGCAAGACCAGCTCTGCAGGTCCTGCTGCTGTAACGGCCACACACGCCTCCCACTTCCACCACAGGACTGAGGTTTTCAAGGTGGAAGAGAAGTAACAGCACTTCTGTTTGTCCAAAAACCTTTTCTTTTGAAAACAAGGTGACTAAGCAGGTGGCAGCTCAGAAAGGCGTATGAGGTGATGAGGGCAGGGCTCAGGTCAGCAGGTTAGGGCATCAAAAACAGCAGAAGAGAGCCGGCATCCAAGGAAACTGTGCGGGCTCCCACATGAGGTGATATTTCAGCCCTGCAGCTGCCTTTGCACTCTCCACCTTTAAACTCTTATTGAG
Organism: Apaloderma vittatum; assembly: GCF_000703405.1. Taxonomy (NCBI): domain Eukaryota; kingdom Metazoa; phylum Chordata; class Aves; order Trogoniformes; family Trogonidae; genus Apaloderma; species Apaloderma vittatum. Next base: position 172,075 of record NW_009716495.1, read on the forward strand.
TGGGCTTAACTGCAGCCACACAAGCAAGGCCAGCTCTCAGCTCTGATGCTGGGCCATATCCAGGAGCCGCTCAGACTTCTCTCTCCTTATAGCTTTCTGCACTGCTGTTGCGGGGTGGCACCCCCTCATCCATCTGCCCACCACCCAGGACGTGGGGCAGGAGGGCATTTAGCACAGACTTATAGGGGCTGCAGCATCCCATTAGCATCTCACTCGGCTCCAGGCCCATGCTGGAAGCACGGCTGGGCAAACCTTTCTCCACTCCTCCCTGCGCTGAACTGGACGGGCTACATCACTGCTTCTGACCCCACAGCAAAAGAGAACATTGGTTTACCTTACAGTCTTACAGGGACCACTGTAGCCCCACCACCGGGTTATCCCACCTTCCCCTGCCAGTTCTTTGGCTCATGCCCACCTGTTGGCCTGTTTGACACGTTGGTTCCCTCAGTCCAAGCTAAACAACTTGCATGACATAAGGAAGTGGTCATCTCTTCAGTGGAGAAAGCATGGCAGGAATTCCCAAAGCAGAAATGCCCCAGGCACTGATCCAAAACTGCCTCGAGTGAGTTCGGCAGATTTCAGTGTCATTCCAATCAGGTCCTTCAAGAGAAGGACAAAAAGCAATACCTGTAGCAGAAAGCAAGACGCTACCTTTGCCTGCATCCCATTCACCATATGGATGTCTCCCAGGACCACGAGCTAGCCTCACTCGTAGGAGGGTGATGTACAAAGCCCCAAGTGATGGCCATCACCCAGAGTAAGCACAGGGAACTGGAGGGCACTAAAGGAGAAAGAGCATCCCTTTGGTGCTGTCTATACCGCATGTCCCCATGTCATGCAGCTGCTTAGCCCTCCATTTAATGCTGCATCTGCCCCTGCATAGAAGCAGTATGACGCAATATAAACTGGTCTAGTCATTGCACCTAATTATGAGGAAGAATGGAGCAAATTTTACCCTTACATGGACATGGAGTGCCAAAGCCATGCTGCTACTGGTGTTCCCCTGTGGTTGCAACTACAGGGCACCCAGCAGGGATTTAATCCTGTTGTAAGTAGCATTATCTTGAGCTCAGATATTTGTTCTGGGCTTTACAGGGCTAGCAGTAGGGATCAGTCCTGCCCCCAATACCTAGTGGCTTTCAAAGTGGAACGTGATCATTTTATTAAAGGGATTATGTGCCATTGTTTGTTTGCAACCACAAAGCACTGGACTCAGTGACTCGGGAGGTGCCTTCCAGTCTTTTGCTGCTGTGTTGCTAATTAAAAGAAAAGCTGCTGGTTCCCTTGTCCTTAACATTTATCATACACAAATCCCTTGGAGATCTTGCAGAAGGTTTCCATGGGAGCCTAAGGATCCTGGGACATGAAAATGTCTAACTCATATTTCCTTTTCTCAGTTTCCTATTTTTGGCAGAAGTGGAGAAAAAACTGGGACCATAACATAGCAAGTTGCAAGACTATTTTTCATAAATACACCTTGCTTCACCTGTTCAGTATTGTCCTTCTCAAGCACAAAAAGTCTGATAACAAAGCTCATAGCAGTGCAGCAGACCAAAGAGAAAATGTTAAGAGATCCAGACTAGCAAGAACCACTCTCCCCCACTCCTAATCTAGACATAGGCTTAAAAAATATGTCCTAGAAAATAAGTTGCACAAAGTGAGTTGTCCGGAGCAGATGACGGAAAGAAAAAATGAGAAGCAGAAGCTGTAGAAAACCTTTTCCAATCAGACATGGGGTTACATGGGCTTAATAAAACTCTAAAGAGGAAAGTTTTGTTGAGGAGAAATAGGTGTATGGATGAGTAGGTAGTGCTTTGGCTTGAAGAGGCTCTGTCCTGCTCTGGCAGGGGGGTTGGACTAGATGATCTTTCGAGGTCCCTTCCAAGCCCTAACATTCTGTGATTCTGTGATTCTGTGATTCTGTGATTCTGTGCCTGAGTTATTTACCTCCACTGTGGTCTGTGGGACTGTAAGAGAAAAAGTGAATGGGCACCATGCCCACTCATGCCAGTCACGCTCATGTGATTTAGAAGCAAGACTGAGGTTTCAGCCCAGGGAAGCAGAGACCGGCTCATCTCACCCCAAAACCAAGAGAGAAAAGGAAGGACTTCTTTAAAGGAGCTCATGTGAAAGAGATCAAAACCAAATCTTCCTCTTAAATACGATAACTGATAATGCCCTAATCCTGGAGACAGACGTCTAAGCAGATGCAAAGGACTCGTTGAAGACAAGCATTAGTATTTGTAAGATAAAGCCTTTATTGATACTTAGAGTTCCATCAGTTTAACTAAATGTATTTTTAAAACTCATTTAGTGAAAACATGCAAAACCCTTGGGCAGACACTCTAAAATTGTTTTAATGGTTTTAAATTGAATTGGCTTCATGATTCCTTACTAAATTTAACTGTGCTAACTTCAAATTGTTCTGCATGTAGCCATGCAGTACTATGCATAAGATTAACCAAACCAAGTTTTAAACCCAATTTCAGTCAAATTACTTTACACGTAAGTGTGGAAAAAGCTTTAAATACAGGAAGATTGTTAAATATAGGATGGTGACATGGCACCTGGCTAAACACACTGAACCTTGTCCGCTGAGACTCAGACTCACTTTCAAAACCTGATGTATTTGCTTTCTTAATCGTTCTGTACAATTTTTAAGTACTTGGTTGACTACTGATAAATGATTTTCTAGACTAAATCTCTGCAGCTCTCACATTCATTGGAGTCTGCTGGGTTTGACACTCCAGGAGACTTAACAAGAACTTTTAAACTTTTTTTTTTGTTTTGGTTCCTCTATGACTTTCTGAGAGGGAAAGCAAAGAGGTGACATTAAAATGGCAGTACCCAGAGACAGCAATGACAGCTCCACAGACTATGATACTGAAAGAGTGACATGTATTTCTAAAGGCTGCTTTGACAACTCATACCACAGTTTTCCTTTAAGTTACAATCATTTTTCTGAAGCAGTAAAATGGGTGCCTGAAGGATCTGAAAATGAAGAAATAAAGTTGTGTAAAGTTTGCAGCATCTTACAGTGCTCACTGTGCATCAGTTAGATATATAATGCCCTGCCTTACACCTGCCAAAGTTGCCTCAAGACCCGCAGTACAGAAGCTTATTCATAAAGTTACTGCTCTACTTGTGGTAACTCCAGGGCAGCAAATAGGGAGCAAGTGGGGGATGACAGTCTGGGCTGCCACACTGGTACCTGACCTGCTCCCTCCTGATCTCTTTCAGTCCCTCCTAGGCCTTCTTAGGACCTTCCCAAGAACTCATAACAGGACCATCTGTTACCTTTCCTGCTCAAGGCACTCCTGGTTACTAAGAGGGATTAGTGGATTAGTGTCATCGCCATGAGAAGTTCGAGGTTTGCTCCTTGCTTTCTGTGCAGAGTCACAGTGACAAGGAACTGTGCTCATTCTGCTGGATGCTGCAGGGAAAAACAAGACAGTCTCTTCCCCAGAACCCAGCACTGAAGAGAAGAGACACAGGCGAGTCATAAGAACTGCCCAGGAGATCACTGTCCCACTGTTGGCGTATTTGAGTTACAATGAACTTCAACAGTTGAGGTGTTTAAACACAGTGAGATCCAGATGCAGCAAAGGTATGGGAGATTTGGAGATGTGTCTGCACTTTCCTGAGGCTGCAGTGAGTTACCTTCCCAAGGCAGCAAGAGGCCAGTGGTGGGACTGCCTGGGTCAGGTTCCTGTCTCAGCCATGCTCCGAGTGAAAAACAGTTACCTGCTGCACTCTATTCAGGGTTTAGCCCGAAGGTTCAACTCAACCCTTGAAATTTGTTTTCATCTGCCTAGAAAACTGATTGCTCACCGGAATAATTCAGTTGCTGTCAGCTTTATCAGCCGGACATCAGATTATTATTATTGCTTAGTTTAGAGGGCAGCAAATCATTCTATGCAAAAGTGGGGATCATCTGTGAACTGCAAAAGCTGGCAACTGGACAAACATCAGGACACCAGGGAACTTCTTTAACCTTGTCCAGCTGCTGGGCCTGATGTACTTGACTTACACACTGCTTGGTGCCTCCCACCAAAAGGCCAGCATCCTTTAATTTTGGCTCATCCCTGGATTGGGGAAATTCCTTCTTTTCCAGTCCAATCAACGGAAGCTCACTGAGATTTATGGCTTTGATGAGTGAAATTTTCAGCCTTGAATCTACAGACTGCAGCTTTAAATACATTATAGAGATTATCAGCAATGTATCAAGGTGTCTTTGCAGGATGGTATAAACTTCTACTGCACTACTTATTGCCATAAACCATACTTCCAGGTTTTTATTTATATGCGCATTAGCTCAATATGATTGGATCTGTAGCCAGCCCTGGGGACTAGAGTAATTTATATATATCAATAAAGGTCTCCAGCCAGCCACTGGGTGCTCTGAGGGGAACAGTAGTTCCATTTAAAACATTAGGAACTGGAGAAATTGAAAATAACTCTCTATTTAGAGGCCAAGAAGTAAGACAGCAGGCAACAGAGGTCCCAGCACAGCAAGGCTATACTAAAGAGATTGTTAAAATGTCATTTCACTTACAGAAAAAAATTAACCCTCTCTTTCCCGTAGTCACTATAAATAATGGTTGAAAACATATTCTTCAAACCTAAAGTGTTTTAAATAATCCTAGAGGATATGACCATAAAATTTTGAGTGACGCATTCAAAGAAGTCAGAGGAGTTTACTTGCAAAATCAGTTTTAAAAAAGACAGAAAAATCTCATTACCGATGCATTTGTTAATGTTAGAGATGAAATGTAAAAGCAGCAAAAAATCTCTCAGTGGCTAGATTTTCCCAGGCGTAAAAGGCCTACAGGATGAAGTGTCGTCTTGTCTACATAAAGTAACCAAACCCAATGCTATTAAATTTTAACATTAAAGTGTCTTCAACTGCTCTTTTCCTTTAACAAGCAAGGAAAGCATTGCAGAAGCATCTAGCATGGATCTGCTGAGGTTTACCTGACTCCACTGTTTCTAAGTTCCCCATGATTCGTGGATACACTTGGCTGGCAGTCTGGGTTTTAACAGTGTTTATATAGTAAAAATTTCATCTTACAGTGAACTTTAATGACCTGTAACTCAAACCCAGTTTGATCGACTTCCTATAATTTTTCTCAAAAATTCTCTTTAACTTTCTGCAAAAGATAACTAGCAGGTCAGAAGAAGGATAGGGCAAAAGTGTTCTAGACAGAAGAGAGCCATATGAAGCTACACAAGAAAAACTGGCTGCAGGGGCTTCCTGTAGTCTGAATTATGGAGCCACATGATTCATATGTCAGGACAAAAAAGCATGTGGGATTGTTAGAGAGAAGCATCTGGTAAAAGACGGCCTTCCCCTGTTGTGCTGCTCTGTATTTTCTTCCCTTTGAACTAGAAAAGCAATAAGAAAATGTGAGCTCCTCCTCGCCATCCCAGCCCCGCTTCTCTGTTTCCCTTGCAGGAGTGAAGTGCCAATGTTTCCTTTTCCTTCCTTAAAACTAGGGATTTTTCTGAGGGTCTGAAACACCAGCATGTAGGGCCTGCCTCCTGCAAAGCAAACCAGTTGTTTTTTTCTTTTTTTTCTTTCTCTGTTACTTGCTTAACCTGGGGAAAACAAAGACAAAAAAATACTCAAACCATCAAAAACACCAGTGTCTTGCTAAACTGGGTAGTAGACGTTCCTAAGCAAATGTAGCGTGGCTGATGTGACCACATCCCAGAGCGAGCCAGCCTTCCCCTCTCTCATCACGCCTCCACAGCCCAAGAGGAAAAAAAAAAATTGCTTAATGCACAACAATGCCATTGTGTGCGGGAGAATTCCTGCCTCGAAGGAAGCATCCCCACCAGAGTCCCTGCGTGCGGCGTGCAGCGCTTTGAACGCTCCCGCTGTCCTTGTGCCACAGCCAAGCTAAATCCGTTTCTATTCAAAACTTCGGATACTGCCCTGTTGTTCCAGGTTGTGTTTGTTAAAGGTTTGTTTCTCATATAGGGTATTTATTTGCAGTGGGTTAATTTGTGGCTCATGAGGCTTTACTTTTCTGAGGATATTGCTTTCTGCTCTGGGGAGATAGTGTGGGTTGGTAGGCAGAGCCATTTGGTAGAGGCTATGGAGACCTGAAGAGTGGGTTGGAGCAGGTCATGCCCTGCAGCCGCTTTTCCCATCCGTTCAGCGAAACCACCCACCCTCACGGTTTCGTGCATGGTTTCATTGCTCCCACTGAAGGAGTGGTTGCTAATTCATGTCATGAAAGTTCTCTATTTAATCCCTCCAACGAGTGGGCCCGAGTTCATACCTAGGTCTTGCATTAGACCTTGTGCCCTGGAGAAAAGTCATTCTAGGACAAGTGGGAGGAAAGCAGGACATGTCGTAGAGGAAGGATAAATGTCGGGAAGAAATGTTAGTGTGACAGGGCAAAGGTGAAGGAAAAAATACACAGAGAAGTATCGCAGCATGATAGCTGATGAATGTGCAAAATTTGGACCATCTACTGATAGCAACTGGCTCTCTCAGATAACAGAAACTGGGCTAATGCTTGTGGGGGAGGTGTTACTGCACTGGCCTCTGTGGCCGCTGCTTTTCACGGGCTACACACAGCAAGTCCCCACTCAGCCAAGCCTGTGCCCAGATCCTGGCCAAACAAGCAGGTCATGGACCAGTTTCAAAGGGGGAGTCCTGAAAATGTTTCTGTGCATTCTGCATGGCATCAATGGTCCTTCCAAGTTGTTAATTACTTTTTTCATTTTTTATGAATAAGTGCATTGGTGCCTCCATATTCTCACTTTCCTTGGAACTGCAGGCACACCATGCTGCAATGGCTGTGTTATTCTAACATTATTAAATGTGCACTCTTCTTTTATTAGGCTTTTTATTAACATTTAAGTTGCACTCCCGGGAATTTTTGCAGAAAGGGAATGTTGGCCAGCCTAATTTGTACATGAAAATACCCCACAGGCCAAGGAAACAAGATTCAGATGAATTTCATGTACAGTATGACTATGAATACAACAAGTGCTGAAGGAGCTTTGGGGTGTAAAACCATTGAACTAGGAATGTCTGAATCCCATGTGTTGTGCTCTCTAGGCTGTATATTGTTTGTGCACATTACTGCTTACATTTTGTGTATATTTTTGCTTCTTTAGTAAACGCACCCAAGTCTTTTCATTCCATACCTAAGAGGGGCTTTGTTACAGCCCACAACAGGGCACCTGAAGACTTACCATCCTTACAGGAGCCCCTGCTCTGCACGTCAATCCTAAATCACTTAATTCCCAGGCTGCCAGAAACACAAAGCCCTTAGGGATGTCCTGGGTGAGTTGCCCAAGTTCACTCTCAGTCAGGAAATTTGTGGGTGTGCACTGATGCTAGAAGGCAGACACTTGTGTTGGGCAGTGTGAGGACAGGCTCCCCTCTCAGGGAAATCACCAGCTTGGGCGTGAATGAGATCAAGGCTCTCGAGAGGAGCAGGCTGCCAATGCGAACTAATCTCTCTGAATACAGTTCTGCCCGTTTTGCTCTAGCTGGCACTGCTGTTAAGGAGCTTTTATCTATAATCAGCTGTTTGTCATCTTCCTTGTTACTTCATTATCCCTTTTTTAAAAGCATTTGCAGTTTTAGAACAGTAAACAAACAAAGTCACTTTAAAAGGGAGAAAACTGCATAACCCTTTTCCTTTCCCTGGGAAAATCCTAACTTGGGCTTAAATATTTTAATTTGTCTCTTTCTTGGATAGCTAGCACAGGAAGATCCTGACAGAAGGGGCTGCAGGAATTCACAAGAACAGCACTGCATTTTCTTGCTTCGAGCTGCCTTCACTGCTGCAGGGTTACTGTTTTCTTACAAGACTATACAGCTTGAAAAGTTGAGCTGTTAAAATGTTAGAACTGAAAATGCACAGCATCAGATTCAGAATTAAAGTGTCTCGAGAGATGTTCCTGTGACAAGGCAGGGACTCCAAGGAAGAGAATTTGGCTTTTGGTTTTGCTGGAAGCTCCCTGACTTACCTTAGGCGAGTCATCAAATGTCTGTGTTAACTGCTCCTTTTCTTTAGAACCACATAAATAACCTCTTGTCCCCATCAGCAGTCAGCTATTTTCAAAACAAATGCCCATGTCTTTATCAGGAAAATTATTCAGATAACTGCTTACTGATGGGAAAATGATAAATTCTTTGATGTCTGTGGAGCTCTTTTCTCTACATCCAGCCAGCAGCACACAGGAACTCAGATCTGGCTTCAGAGCTTGCAGAACTCCCCAAATGCACATTGTTAATGGCAAGAGCACAAAGAAAAGACGGGAGAGATTTGCTCACAGAGGAGGAGGTTCAGTGGCGCAGTCCATTTCCAGGGCTGCAGTACTGCGTGGGAACCCTGACTCAGCAGTGGGAAGCGAGTTGCCTGGTCACGTCCCTCTAAAGCTTGCAGGTTACTCTGTGGTTTCTTTCACATAAAGTTCGTGGGAACATTTTGTTCGGTTTCATGACACAAGTTTTGTTTTTTCACTTCTCGTGTTTCATTTTGGGCATGAAATGATGAACAGACCCAGAACCTCAAAGTGTAACTCAATGGAAACCACCACATTTCTTTGGTCTTTCTTTTAAATCCAGGAAAATCCACAAAATGCTTGCACTTTCTATGAAAAACCCTCAGCTAGCTTAAGGAAAGATCTTAATCAAACTTTCCTCTGATTTCAGTGGGGAATTCCTGATTTATGCCAGAGTAAGCAAAGAAGATTCACAGAAACAGTGCCCAGGAACTATGCAGTGAACCTGGCCTGGCTTCTTGTCGATAACAAAAAGAAGAAGTGAAAGTAAATGAGTCAAATCAAGACAGTCCTAAAATGGAGTTGCTTTCAGGTTTCACAGTGGACATTTTGCACAATTTCAGTCACAGTCCATTTTCTCATGGGCAATTTATCTGCATCACCACAAACCATACTGGTTGCACAATTATCCACCGGGAAACACAGGTCCAAACTGAGTGGCGATGTGCACCGGGGACCCAAATGTCAGCCATGACCTGTGTATGTTTTTTCAGTCCTTCACCTCTTAGATCCACGTGCTGGCACTTGAAACACACAGAGTGCAGATCTGAAATGGATATTTGCTGTGCTGTATGGCATATTGGCAATACGAAAGACGAGGGTCTCCAGCACACCTCCAGGTTGTGTGGGGAGAGGCAAGACAGCGGTTCTTCTTGAGAGCAGTGGTGGAGCTGGTTTTATCACCACTTTGGAAGTGGTTGCAGTGTCTGACAATAGTGCTGATATATGAAACACATGTGAAGACAGTGGAGTACATATGTGGCCTGGTTTGCACATTGCCTTGTCATTTTTTCTTTCCTGGAAGACAAACGCAAGGAAGATGATAGACTTTTCAGAGGCTGGAAAATTGTTTTGGTGTTTTGCAATTCTGTTTTAGCTTGTGGCGAGGCTGGCACAGCACGGCGCGGCGAGTGTGTTTGCATCAATCGTAGCATACTCCTAAATAACCCTGATCTCAGACAGTGACGCTAGCAGCATTAGTCCTAATCTTTCTATATATAGTGACTTACTGAAAAGGTCTTACTTCAAAACTGCTGGTGCTGCAAAATCACTGTTGCTGAGTAATATGACCCATGATATTTTATATTTACTAGAGCCGATCTATCTCATCCCTGCTCCATTTGATACTGCAACAAGAGATACGTGTAATGAGTTAGTCACTGTGACTCACATAACCTCAGTCCCTATAAAGCAGCTGTGTTTCATGCTTTCTGTTGTCTTCTTTTTTTATTTAAAAAAAAACGGTTCCAAGTGATTCAAGAGTAAAAGGAGGAGATGGTACTAATCGGTTCCACCTAATGATTGATCAATTTGTGAGGAATGCTGATCAACTCCAGATGTTGCATTCCAGCCTCAAAATGTGATCATCAATTCAGAACTCCCATCTGGTTTGTCTGACACCAATGACACAAGAAGTTTTCCAAGAAGCGCTAAAAAAAAAAATGCAGTTGTTGGGAGAGTATCTCCCCTCAGATCAGTGTATTTGCCAGTAGGATGTGGCAGAGTTCCCTTTTGTGAGTCTAGCTCTTTCTGGCGTCCCTGAGTGACTGGTTTAATGATGGTGTCTGATAGAAAACCACCCACTTTTGCAGATGTCATTCCCTAACACTCTAACTTTCAAGGCCAGGAACTTCTGGATGCCGCTCTCTCTAGCTGTGCTGGAGGAGAACTGTGAGTGACACTGCTGTTCATATTTTAACTCCCTCCCCAAATCAGAAGATAATTCGATTCAGCCGTCCTGCTCATTTGCCAGATTTCACAGGAAGCAACAACTACCAGCAACTCTTGAGTGTTTTGCACTTACAAACTTTCTTTTGTTTGCTTCCATATTTCTCAGAGCTCCACATACCTTATTTACTCACCTACCCCATCTATTCCATAAAGCAACCATGTTTCTGGACAGGAAGATGCCAAATTCAGTTCTCATTTACTGATTCACCATTCCCATTGACTTTAACAGGGCTTATGCATGTGTTACTAATGGATCAGTCTAGCTTTGACCCAAGCATCTGCACAGAAGTGGTCATCTGAGCAACCTGATGTAGCTAAAGATGTCCCTGCGCACTGCAGGGAGGTTGGACTAGATGACTTCTAAAGGTCCCTTCCAACCCAATACATTCTATGGTTCTATGATTCCCACGCTGCAGTGAGTTCCCCAGGGAGGGCATCTGCCAGCGGTTTTGTTATACTCCTGAACCATGTGGTCAACATGAAATGTCCCTGCAAGTCAAAAGGCAGAAGGCGGCCAACCCCCCTCGCCACAGACCCAGGGAACAGAGCAGGAAGGCAGCCAGCGAAGGCCTCGTGCACATGCAGTGGTTATGCTTTCACCAGGCCAGTCAGAACCCCTGCAAACCAGATCTTTTAATTACAGTCGGTAATCATTTAATGACAGCTTGTCCTACCACAGGACAGGACAGCCATCATCAGGCAACCAAACATTCAGGCTCAGCCGTACACTCCCAGACAGCGAGCACCCACACGCAACCACGCTCGTATCAGGGATGGAGAAACAGGAGGAGGCAAAACTCAAACCCCGCAGGAGGCTCAGCTGCTGCCTTTGCAGGAAGAAGACTCCTTGCAGTGCAAATCCAGTCCTGTACTGGAGAGCAGGGCTGGGAGGGTCTGGGACATACCCCCAGGAGTGTCACAGGGCCAGGCAGAGCGTGGCAGGCACAGTCTCCGCCACGGAGAGGCCATGTCGGGAGCACTCACAGCCGCCCTGCGTCCGCGGCACAAAGAAACCTACAGTAGTTGGCTTGGTCTAACCAGCCCAGCTACTGCACAACCAAGGTAATTATCCAGGGGGACTTTAGCTGCCCACTGGAAAAACAGAAGCCGGGCTTGGAAACCAGTTGCATCATGAATGATAATGTTGCTGACAGTTTTAAAAGCACTCGGGGACTTTTTAAAACGCAGCTAACCCGTCTGAGAGAACCTTTCATAGTGCAGGAGCCGCAGCCACGCAGGCGGGAAGAGCCCGAGCGCTGCGGGGAGACAAAGAGCTGCTGCCATACTGGGCCCTTCACCTTTCCAGATTTACCTCTCCTTGTGCAAATGCTGTATTACGACACTGCCTGAAGGAAGATGCACGCTCGCAAGGCGAGCGCAGCCCAGAAAACATGGTGCTTCTCACCGAGTTACGGCCATCTAGTAGGGACTTCCCTTGCTTGTTAAGAACATCTCGTCTGCATCTAAGGGCACCTCCAGAGAGAGCGAGGCAGCCGTAATGGCTTGGAGACTGCCAGCACTCACCCGCGTTGGATGGGTGGTTAAGGTGCCCCTACGCACTTAAACACATCTCCTTGCTAAATTCCCTGCAGTACATTAATTTTTACTGATTGCTAATGGCTGCCTGGCTGTCTCTAAGGCAACTGGTCCAGTTATTATTAATGTCCAGGGTAAAAGAACAATAGAAAAGCATTTATCAGTGTGGTACAAAACAACAGTCGTTTCTTGCGGTTGTTGCAAACTGGTTTTTAGGTATGAAGTCCCACACCGATGTCTTTTCAGTCATTTCTTTCCATAAAAAGTCCTGATGGAGGAAACCCGGGGCAAGAATAAGAAAGTCAAGTAGAGGCAGTGCTCAGGAGAAATTTCAGCCCCTTTTTGTAAATGAATATGAAGTGAATGCAATTTTTCATCTGTCACTGACCTATTTTAAACCCTCTCCTTGCCAAAAAAAATTCCCTAGGAAACTTCATTTGCCATAATATGATTTTTCTGGAAGGATCAGTGAAAGAAAAAAAAAATCAGAAGAGAAAGTTTAAATATAGGGTTCATGAGCTGCTTTTTACTCTATGTAAGAACAGGGGCAAGCAGAATAAATGGCTTTATGTCAGTGCTATAAACGTTTCTGTTCAGCCTGCAGGCCAGTGGTGAGAAAAAGCGACCCATGCAAAAGTTAACATGGCCTTAAATCTCTTCTGACATGCACTGTCTGACAGAGAGTCCTAAAATACATAAGCTCAGCTGGCTTTAAATGCATTTCCTTGTGTATGTTATAATGGATATCTGCTGGGTTTTGCATGCCCTTGATTTGATATATTTTGGGGAGACAAAGTCTCCACTGGCATAACTGCTTAGTGGCACTGGACTTACAATTCAGTCTGGTGTGTTAAAGGAATAGTTAGGAGAACACAATCACACGATAGATTAAATTACCCTGTAATACCATTTCTTGCCTCAGAACTGATATCTGAAGGAAGGATTTGCAGTGAAAAGAGATGGATTGAACAATTTTTGGTGTCACAAAATTCACTGGTTGCATAGGTTTATTTAAGACTATTTAGACATAGTTTGCATGCTTGTTTTAATAACTATACTTATTGTCTTGTGCCAACCAACATACGCAGATGAGTATATAGTGTGCAATATTATAGACAGCAGTAATATTTTAGCATAGCCAGTGTTTGCAGGCTGCGGCATTTAACAGTCTGTGAGTAGTGTCTCAGTTTCATATTTACACATAATTTTCCATACTTGAAGAGGCTTCATTATTGCAGGGTGGGAACAGGAAATACTGGCTGAATAAGTGTAAAAGAGTGATAGTAGCAGAGTAGGCTTTTTTATTTTCAGATGTTTTTAAGGCATGGGGTGTTTTTTTCTTTGAAATTGTGGCATTACAGAAGCAAACATTAGTTTACCGGCAATGGGAGTGGCTAGTTGTCCCTGCTGCTGCCTGCGTGAAACCATAGTTCTGCCTGAAATACCTGTACTCTCACATTTTTTATTACATTTCAGAATAAGAAATTGAAAAAACATTCCAAATTGGTTTATAGCCTACACTTTTTTTTAACAAGAGAGAATGACATTTCTTAAAATCTCAAAATTTCAATTTTTCACATGAGAAAAATTTTATTCCTAAAGCTCTTTTTTTTTTTTCCCAGACTACCAATTTCCTTTTCCCTCTCTGTTCCCTGTGCTCTGGACTTCTCAGTATTTACTGTAAAACGAAGTTTCTCTGTAAAATGCTTTGAAGAGGAAGAATTAAATATGTTATATGGGAAACTACTATCATTAACATTGATTTACTAGAGCACTTTGAGAATACTGAGGTTGAATTTACATATTTAACTGCAATCTCAGCCTTATTCACAAAGTTCTTCAACGTATAGATAACTTTGAACTGAGAGTTAATGACTTGCATAAGTTCTGTACCAAGAAGACACCTAAGTGAGAGTTACAGATATAAAAGAGTTTTAAATTATGGGGTATTTTAGGTTTCTTTTGAACAAAGTTATAGTGCCACAGTGAACATATTAGCAATTTCTACTTGAACTCAATGGAACCATTTGTGTGATGCCAGTATAAAGTTCAGTCAAGGCCCTTCTATAGCTGAAAGAATGTTTTATTACCAGTAAAATAATTAGGGGATTCCGGTAGATAAAAAGTGTTAGCAGATAAAAAGTGATAGTACTCAGTATAACTGCTACAAATGAGTTGGTGGTGGCTGAAACCAGCAACACAGAAATGTAACCTAGAGCAATATGTTTTCCTGCACTCATCCACAAGTGTAAATACTCAAAAGTCACTGAAAGCCCATTGCAGATTGTCTGTCTGACTGTATCATTCAATTCTTGTGCTATGTCAACTGAATAAGTAGGCAGCCATGCAGGAAAGAGAAATGTTACTGTACAAATTATTAACCTAACACAACACAGCACAATTCTGAAATTTCAATTATCCACGAGCTGTCCATAAAGGTAAACCACTTCACCGTATAATTTAAACAATCTCTACCATTCTGCAAAGAATATACTTTCATAAACCAGCACGCATGTTGCAGATAATCATGGCAGAACATCCAGCAGGGCTCCTTAGCTAAACACTCGAATAGCTGTATCCCTCAGTGTGTTACTTTCTGCTATCCTGGGGTTCATCTTTGTAATATCTGAGGGGTGGGAGGATGAAAACTATTCACCCCTACCAATATCTCATGTCAAGGGTATGGAAATTTTGATCAATTTAAGAATGTCCAACCAGCCAACATGAGCAATTCTAGGGGTCCAGGGTGTTTTCCACGGTTTCTGACAAATTACTTCTTTTCTGTCCCAGGAATTGCCTCTTCTTCTAATTCCAGTGGTAGAAGCAACCCCTTACCTCCCACCAAACTCATCAGCTACTGAGGAGGCAGCCCCCTGAAACTTCCAAAGTTCTGCAGAGAGCCAATCTCTCTCCCATGCTTAAAAATAAACTTTTCAGTCTGAAGTCCCATGGGAAATACTTTGTTAGGAAAGGCGGCCAGTGGCTACTGCAGCTGGTCCAGTAAATGCCAACCCAGCCAAAACTCAGTCATTTTCCCTCTCACACACATTGTGTATAGCAAAACGAGAGCATCTGCAGATTTATTAGCTTGTATATAACACTAAATTGATGAAAACATCCTCTAGGCAACTTCGTCTACTTTTCACTTGCCATGTTCCCATGACAGTGACAACTTGTTGTGTTACAGCTGACCTGTCAGCCTCAGCTACTCCCTGTTCATCGGGGGCTGTCTGTCACTGGATGTATATGAAACGGGAGGTGAGCAGAATACAACGTATACACACATTCCTCCCAAACAGCCTGCTTAAAAACTGGCAACACCGACAATGGAGAGATTATTGTTGAGCCTTCACGTAGATTCATCCACTCTATGTCTGTTCTAACAGATGAATGGTATTGCTGCAAACAATTTCACCTACCTATAAATAATCAAATTTCTTAAGCCGGCAGTCCGAAAATAGCAGCTCTGGGCATTTTGTGCTTTTGCAAATCAGTGGTGAAAGGGGCATTCATTAGATCCTCTTCTCCAGATAGAAAGATGACCAGCACAAATCACGTATCAGGCAAGGAGTGCGTGCTCCATTGTTATTGCAGATGTGTCAATCCCTGGAAACAAAGGAATCGACACCCGTCTAGGAACAAGCTCCCCGTTAGTTAGCAATTCAGAGTGACTTCCAAAAGCAATCCCTTAGTCTCCAATGATATCTGTCTGACAACTACTTAATCTCGGCAAGAGCTGTGTTAAACCAGCCTGTCATCATCGCTACCTCTCAGGTGTAGCTTGAAAAGGGAGAGAGAAAGAGAGAGAGATCTATGAGTTTCAATCACTTAGAAGAAATTATAACTTTTTAGAAGCCTGTATGCAGATAGCATTTACCATATTGAATGGAAGATGACAGTTACTATATAGACAGAGTGGTACAATGCAAAATGCCAGCTTCCAGGTGATTCTATCCCATCTCCGAGGCTGTCGGGAGCTATCAAATTAATGTTGAAATAATTGTCACTTGTGAATACCTGCCAGTGTAACCAAGTCGGGTATTTAAAAAAAAAATCCCAATTGATCAGCCTCATAAAATGTTCTGAATACTTAAAGCAAAAAGTTTCACTGAGGTGTGAGACTGTTACATATTCATTTAAGCAGAAGGAATATTTTTTTTAAAGAACAGAAGTAAAAATGAAAGTATTTAAGTTTCCTTGTTGAAACGGTGTTAATATCATTGCTGTTTATTTGATTATTTAAAATTTAGCTACTTTTATGAAAAAAAGAAGCAAATAAAAATTAGCTAATGCTTGAACCTCTTGCTACTAGAGTCATTTGCAATAAATCTTGATGCCCTTCTCTCCTCTGTCTCACTGCTGTAAAAACTCATTCTTTGTTGAGGTTCCCTTTTATCTCTGCACCTCCTTACAGAGGTTTTATTGGGGTTAATAGTATTTTTAGGTCCTATTGCAGCAAACTGTTAAATGTTCTTGGTGTCTAACTTCATAAAGAGCAGGGATGGACCCACTGTGTCACTCCAGGCCCACTTGTTAGCATTTTATAATAAATGACAGCATGGGAAACTGTATTCTCTGTTCACGGAACACATGCAGCACAAGCAACAGCATCACACATTTTCTCTATATTGACTTACCAATGTACCTACAGGAAAGAAGAAAGGAATACAGTCTCTGTGCTGTATCAGAGCTCTCCCAGGTCCCACTGAAACCATGATCAGTACTTGGCAGGTTTGAATCTTTGACATTTCTTCTAAACCTCTTTAAGGTACCAGGTTTCAGTATTCACCAAGCACACCTTATTACCCAGCATATGGCAAATGATTGCATCCTCCTCCCTGAGACACATCTCTCACCCCTTCGCTCTTTGCCTTTGTCATTTTGCAGAGGGCTAAATGCAGTGCACCCTGGCTCAGCTGCATTTGAATGCTGCAGCCAGTGTTGAATTCAAGACTGCTTCTTAGGAAGCAGTTCATGCAGGCAGGCCATTGTACCGGCGCTCTGTGACCTGTGCTGGCAGTCACATGAATGCCAGGAACAGTCTAAGGTCCCAACACACAACTACCACCTCCTCAGTCATCTGGTCCCTGGCTAATGCAGGAAGCACAAGACCCTCCGTGAAGAAGCAGCAAATCGTTCGGTCTGATTTTCATCGAGGGCAATCAAGTTTGCTTTCCTTCTGGAAGGCAAATACGATCTTGTGCTCGCTGCTCCCCAGTCCACTGGTCTTTTCACTTCTATGTTTGACCTCAAGGCTGGCCAGACATGCCATGTCTTGTGAGCCACCAGCTGGGAGAGCTTTAGCGGGCCATGAGTCAAATCACTGGATACCGCCTTGTAGAGCCCACATACTAAATCACAGCACAGGCTGCGACTGGCGAACCATACAAATGATCTTGGAGCCTCACAGTCCTCTGATAAAGGTTCCTCTGTCTCTCCTTACTCCCTAGAAGCCAGACATCTAAGCTCTGTTTTCTAAGCTGATAAACCAAATTCTCTGTTAAGAGCTCCTGTGCTTCAGCTGATAGGAGGTCTACTGAAATTAATTTTCAACCACTGAATATTTACAGTAAATTAACTATCTCTTCTCTATCTTATTATGTCATGTTAGCAAGTACCTAAAACTATTTTGTTCTTTTCTGATATGCTTAAACAATTCTTAAAACTTGGGCTACATTCTTATTTTTGTATTATTGAGCAAACTGGAGCCATTCTATGCTTATACCAGCATAAATGAAATAACATTTTGATGCTTGTGTGCATATGAGCAAGGACAGAGAAAGGAATATCTGCCAGTACGGATGTATTTAAGAAATTTATATGAAGTATATCTGTTTGCACATACCTATGCATTTACATGCTTAATACGTGTTATATTTAGTTGTTATATATGTGTGCATGTTTCTATTTCAATTTATGTGTAGTTAAGATCCTGACAGTGACATACAGAGAAGAAAATAAACAGCACATCCCATGTTTTCAATTTCAGGCCATATAACTCCAAATTTTGGAATGACCTAGGCCAAGGGATGGTCCATGATTAGGAACTTTTCCCTTGGAAGCCCTACTCCACAAAGTCGCTAATACTGTCATGACAAAGTCAGCAGCTGTTTTCCCAGGCCTTTGCAGAATTATTCCAGCAGATTAAAATATATGTGTATATATTTATGCCGACAAGAAGGAGGGAAAGTGCAACTTCTAGTCAATGCCTAAATTTCCTGCCTCCGAAGCCCAGCTGGAGAGCAGGAGTTATAACAGAAAACAGCAGCACAATTAGCTGGAGTTCTGTAGCTGTCTGCAGCAGACTGCTTGCTCCTGTCTCTCTATAGGTGGCCTCCCAGTTCATCAGTTCATAAATAAGTAATTTGAAATGTGTTCCTGGGGGAAATTTTCCTCCTTCTCTCCTGAACAGACTGTACTCATCAGTTTTCCTGTTCTCCAGGTACCTGGCGTTCTCATTTATAATGGCCAGAGGAACTATGCTGTTCTAATTCTTGCTTCATTACATTTCCTAATGCTTGTTTTCAGCAGCTTCACAACTCCACATTTCTTTATATATTGATAAAAAAAACTCTTTGCATATATTATTTATTGGCACTTTCATGTTAGCTTTACTGCTGATTTAAATGGAATATTTTTACATACAAAGTAAGACTGTGAAGTTGGTTTCAGGTCTGCGGTTTAGATATTTTGATTTAAATTACGTGAGGGGGAAAAAAAATTCAGCAAGAGGAATGATTATCACTGGCCATTTCCCTCCCCTCCTCATCACACTGTATCCAGACAGATAGTTAGCACATACCAGTGTTTCAGCAGAACAGAACATTTTGTACTTCAGAGAAAAACAGAGGCCAGATCAAAAGCTTATTGAGCCAGTTTGTAAAGGTATTTAGGTAGTCCAGGACGCAGCAAGATGCACAGAAAACAAGTTGGCAAGTAAGTGCTTAATCCTAAATGAACAGCAAAGGAAATCAGGCACCTAATTCACTTACGCCTTTTCTAAGTACCTCTAAGTACTTATTGGTAAGTGCCTACGTACTTCATAAAAAAAACCAGGTCCGTTGGCACATAAGAAAAAAGCAGGACTTACTCATTGGTAGAAGGAATAATGATGTTAATACAAGTGCTCATGTAAAACAAAGCAGTGTAAACCCAGCAAACATGTTAGCAAACAGCCAGGGTAAATATTTTTCAAGTTTTGTTGAAAAAACTAATTATGTAATAATAATGAGCCTCGTCACACCTCCGAGTGGAGCGGCGATCGCTTGCAGCAGTCCCAGCCCGTCCTGCGCAAGGATGTGCTAATGCCCGCAGGGACCACGTGCAGCCTCGCTGAAGCCCACAGCGCTCGGGAGGGTTCACAGAAGAGCTAGTCATGACATTATCAGTGCAAAATGAGGTGTACGGGTGTCAGCACTGGCACAGAAGCCAAATTGTCTCACAGATATATATTTCGGGGCGTTAGTGAGCTCTAAGTTACCGTCAGAGTGGTGAAGACTTCAAGACTTGGTTGCCCACAGCAGGCAGAGATTTGACTCGCTGACCTGGGGGGACTCTTCTCTACGTTTCCATGAAACAATCCACCCTGACCTTTAACAGCTGCCAACGAATGCCTTAACAAAACTCAGTTGTGTGCCTGTGGCTTTAACCGGTCTGGTTCTCATTCCTCTGTAGAACAAAAGGAAAATGTTGCAACCTCAAACGCCACCACAGGATGGAATTGCCGCTTCCTAGGAAGTCCAGATTAGGTACCAACAGACCCTGAAGTGGAATTAGGGATGCAAGCTGAGAGTGTGTCTCTATATTGCCTGGAACTACCGTGACTTTATATGGCTCTTTTTGGACTTAATCAAAGACACTCATTGACTGCAATGGATGATCAATCAGGCTTTGCTTTTTCCCATATTACACTAATCAATGGCTCTAATATATTACACGGAACAGTTCACCAAATGACAGATTTAGAAGCATCTATCTTTTCCCTTAAGAAATTACCCTGAAAACACCTAATGAAGAAGCACTTATTATTGCTGCTAGCTAGGGCCAAATGTTGTTCTTAATTAAATCAATGGAAATTCAGAATCATGCCATTGAGTTCAATAATTGGCTTGTGAATGCCAGTGATAATTTTGATTTTCCTATATTTCAGAAGCAGCTGGAAACTTCCACTCAAAAGATTTATTTTATATAAGGGAACATCTAGCTTATAATTTTCTTTTAGATCTTTGGGTCCCTTCCAGCCTAGGCCATTCTATGATTCTATGAATGTCTGTATAAATTAGACATGTTACTGGTTCGTTGGTTGGTTATGGGTCAGTTTATTTTAAAAGCAGTATGAAAAATATTTTAACTTTTAAAAATAGAAGGGCTGCTCTGTAAACTGAACTAAGCAACCCTAAATAGCAAGTTAATGTTTTTCTTTGATGAAAGACATCAGCATCTAGTTAGGCAAGCTGAATTCAAGTCTAGTCCTTTTTCTGCTCTATTAGACAAAATTCATACCCCAGTCAATGTAGCGCTGGCAAACTCAGTCTTCAGACAACATGAAACAGGTCCTCAAATATGATGAGGTTTGCTTAAAAAATATAATTAAAAATATTTAGAGTCCTTTTCTGCTTTTACTTAAGGCTGCACGAGAATTAACTAGAGTTCTTACCCTTGCCAGTGTATTTTCTGGTTTGCCACAAAAGCAGGTACTTACATGATGCCTGGTGCTGGAGATTTAAGAAACATATTAACTACTTTGACATCCACAGTCATGGATTATACAATACTAATAACAATATAAAAAAAAAAAAAGCAAATCCAAGAACTGATGGCAACTGCTATTTTCCAGGAATTATAAAAATTATTCAGCAAGAGGTGAAGGGAAAAAACTTTGTAAACCTTCTGAAAAAACATCATAATTAATATAATCTTCTTTTCACCTGGGATTTTCTTTGGTGGAAAGGGAATTTTGTCACCCAACTGATACTGATTTTCTGTGCTAGTCTTAATTATTTGCTGGTTACCTGCACAGCTAAGCAGTCACAGGTGGGGCTAGATTTTTCAGAAGAGCCTCCCCTCCATTTTGGCTCTTGCAACAAAGTATATGCAACTGGGTTCTGCCTAAAGTTCTGAAAAAAATGTTATTCTTAATGGGTACAGAGAAAAAAAAGAAAGTTTTCATTTCTTCTAAAGGCTGCACTAGCAAAGAAAATAAACTTAAGAGAAAAGGCTGGAAAGACATTTTTGTAGGAGACTCCTGGCAAAATGAAATCAAAACATATTTCAGAGCCTTTCCTTGAAAGGGACGGGGCGCGAGGGGGAGCGGGAGGCAGACAGGCTCCAGCAAAGCACGGACACTTTGTTCCGCAACAGGCAGGACTCTCCGGGAGCACAGCTCTCCGCTGCACTTCCCACTTGGGCAACTTGTGGTCAAGTTGCAGTAGTTCCCAAACGACACCAGCTCCACGTGTGCACGCCGGGACGGTGGCAGAGAGAAAGAGAGAGGGGCAGAGGGAACCGTGCAAAACTGGCACCCTTCAAATCACGCGGCTAAGTGGTGCAGAGCCTCACAGACAGGCCTGTCAGGTTACTTTGCTCCAGGAGCGCCTTATCTGAAGTCCTCCTCAAAAGAGGAAGCGAGCCTATTTGCATTTTCCTGCTTGAAGCATAGAGGAATGTTTCTCGTTACATTATACCGTATGCTCAGGTTTGCCCCAGGCCTGCTTGTAGGCTAGAAGAGCTCTGAAAACACCTGTATCCTTGCCATTTAAATGCACGCTTCAGACAAATCTTTTTGGAAGCTTTCAGAAGAGATAGACTGATATTTTTCCGTGCTCACATGTATTTGTTTTTTTTCTATGTGATTGCTGAAAACAGAAATTAACCACTTGATTCCCACGTGCTCCCCTTCCTTGGATCACTCTTTTTATCTGTAAAAGCTTCCCTCTAGGTTAAGCTTTGGCTGAGTGTCTTTCTCCACAGGAAAAAAAACCACACACACAAACATTTGGAAACGTACCATAACTCAAACATCTGTCATATACCTGAATGAAAGATTCAAAAGGGACATTTCTGTTGGGAAAGACTTGGCATGTTCCTTATTAGAAAATTCAAAATCCATTAAGGCATCTCTCTGCATTGGATTCATTCTCTCTGTTGAAAACATCCTGAAAATTTATTACAGCAAGGAAAGCTACCACTTCAAAAATGGTTCAAGGCAGCTTCCCTTCGTGTGGGGCTGTTCCCTGCTGCAAAGGCTGGAGCAATCGTTGGGATTGGATCCAAGTCAAGGCAAGGATCCTTCCATGAGTCCGTGTGCATCTGTCCAAGGCCAGGTGGAGGAGAAGCTTTTCTTGCATTGCATGCACAAAAAAGTCTGCCTGGATGAGAGTAAACCTGGCAGAAATACTTCAAAGGACCTGAGCTTAAAGCTCAGTGACTGTATTAATAAGTGGTGCCTATGGAAAAAGCTGGTGCCCTCCCCATGTGCAGGAAACTGAGCCACCCAGCTCTGATTGATAAACCACCTCTCCCTGTGCCTGGGAGGCTCCCCTCTGCCTCTGTGACTCAGTTTCCCCATCTTGAAAAACTGTAACGCTCACCTTCCATCGATGGTACATCGTGACAGCTTCTTAAGCAGCATTGTTCAAGTCCTGTACACTACAGTGAATATTATTATTTACACTTGCGCTTAATTACACAGTGCATGTACATGATTGTGCATATGCACATGTGGTTACCTTGGTGACAGCTTTATTCTGATATGAAGTCGCCATAAGAAAACACCATAGGGGATTGTCAGGAATAAGGCCAAGAGACAAATTAGTTCCCATCAGTATCAGCTAGCGAGAGCCCGATGCCAAGTTACATAACAGGAGACGAAAAGTCAATGTTCATTCCCCGTGTGTTTTTGGTAGAACACAAATGACCCTAAGTCTTCCCTCTCCCACCGTATTTTAAAGAAGTTTCATTAAGGATAGAGCGAGGATTTTTCTAATGCATTCAGTAATTTCCCATTCTCTCTCCTAAACGATGATTTCATGTGTAACTGGCAGGAGATGAAGTTTCGACAGATTGAATCTCTCTCGCCTCTGCGTGCACATACACACACATTCTTTCAGTCCCCTGATAGAAACTGTAATTCCCCTATATAAAAATGGGGGAAAAACATTTTTTTCCTCCTTTTCAAATGTATAACATAGTTGTGAAGGCTAATTATAAAATAATGTTTATACCTTGGAGACCAAGACAGGAGGTTACAAAAATGCTTTAAAAGTCCCAGCGCTGCAATAGAAGAATTTCATTAACTGAAACAAAGCAGAGCTGGTGAAAGTTTGAAAAACAAAGTATGCAAAACATTAAAAAACCCAAAGCCAAATCTATTTACTGGCCTGGTACATTTCAAACTTTCAAGGTTCACAGTGATTCCTTCACATTCCTAAGTGAAAAATGCAATTAAAAGGTTCATTTTTGTTCCTAAAATCTTGGCTTTGAAATGCACCACGGCTTTTTCCTTTCAAGCCTGGAGGAAGCGCGGTGCTGACTGGCTCCCGAAGACATTTAAATGGTGATATCCCACCCAGTACCCTGCAGGGTAAGGCTCTGTGTAGCCCAGGCTGTGCAGTCTCTGCAGCAGAAACTCGCCCAGAGGATAACCTACTAGCACAGGCTCAGGGTGCCAGCGCTGAGGAGCCAGTCCTGTCCCCTGCACATAACAAGTTTGCCCTGCGTGATTGTCCGATGGACCTGGTGATGAGGAGATGAACCCTGACAGATGTAGTCTTTATCATGGAGTAAAACAGGCTCACAGCAGTGTCCCGCCAACATGAATGTCACATTTTATGAATTGCCGTATTGCATGCTGCAGCGAGCACTGCCCGCCTGGGCTTCAGGCAGGCAGTAACAACCCATCTCCCCTTTACAGCCTCAGCTCACTGCCTCCATCCTCCAAAAGTAGCAAACGAGCAGAACCAACACCATCTGCTTCTCTGCAAACTCATCACCCTTAAGGTTCAGAAATAATGTGAATATAACGCAAAGAAAACAGAAAGGTCAGGCTGTCACCATTTAGCCTGCGAGGACACCTTAACAAGGGTAACGCAGGGCTGAGCGGAGGAAGCAGGGAGCCTGACCCATGGTAGAATAAACCACAAACCAGAAAAGGGGGCTGCGCTCCCTTCCCTGGATCCCGACCCACAGCAGCACCCAGGGTCAGCATGGAGCCCAAAATGGGCAGTCCCACCTTTGTCCTCAAAAAGACCATACTTAGTGCCACCTCCACCAGCCGCAAAGGGCTGAAATGTCACTCCAGTTACAGAAAATGAAGATTGACTGGAAGCGATTAGTCGTGCTGACTCAGCTCCAACAGGCGCTGCTCCATCGTGTGTGTAGCATCCTTATCCAATGCACCGAGGAGGGCAACATAAGCAGGGAGAATTGGTGCTAACCCACCCTCTTCATCCTTTTAGAGATCTCTTTAGTGGGAAAACTCATCATATAAGTCAGTGTCTAATTCAGTCAAGCCAAAACTCTAATCACAGTATGAGCAAATCAAGCAGCAAAGAGGGGTCTGTTAAGGTTCACCCAAAACAGGTGAGCATCATTGTGCTATCAAATAAGGCAAAAATCTCAGCAGGTGGAAGGCCTGGGTTTGTGTACCTTTCCACACAAACAATTCAGATGTGTCACATTTGAAGTGGAAATTATAGTCTGGGAAAGATTTAGCAATAGCTATATATCTTAAAGCCAAAACGAAGGAATTCAGCCTCCAGTCTCTCAGCATGGGAACCATTGGTTTGTCTTGCATCCCCACAGAGCCCCGACCCACGGCTCACCCTCCTGCACAGCCAGGTACCGAGCACCAGCGTGGTTCCTACTGCCCCCCTGCAGATGGTGCAAAAACCTTCAGCCCGGCACTATGCCAATGCCCCGCTGGCTCTTCACCCGCCAGGTTTGAGTGCTTGCTATCATTGAGACATCCGGGCCTATGGCACAGTCAATATTAACAGCTGCTCTCTGCTTGACATAGGCAAGGGAGTGGTCCCTAGAAGTGGCCTGGGCATGCCTGGGAGGATAGATGGAAAGCTCTAAAACACACACCTGCAAAAACCACCAGCATTTGTTCTTTTTTTGCTTCTTCTGCTTTGTAACTGTCATTTCTGAAAATGTGGTCTTCCATATGAATATCAGCACTTTTTGAGGCCAGTAGGAGAACTGCCAGGTTATGAAACCAGGCAAGAACTTGACCACTGGGACACCTAGGGAGCTCTTCCCTTCCCTCCTCAACAACTGCGCACCCTAACTGCTCCCTGCAGCCCGTGGAAGACTCATTCACAGTAAGGGAGCTCTGGGCTTTAGGAGGACCTGACACTGCAATTCATTTTGAGGGGTCTGCCCCTTGTAGGTAAACTGAGCTTTCCTGGGACTTCTTTTGCCTTTTAAATTACCCTTCCTGCTTCAAACTGAGGAATTCCAATGGCTGCGATCACTCAACTCAAACACTCACAGTTTTTGTTGTGGAAAAGTTGTCCTTAATGCTTCACACTGTCACAATCTTCCTACGTGCTCATGAACGTCTCAGTTCCCCATCTGTAAAATGGGAAAAATAGCACTTCCTTAAATCCCGGGGGAGCTATGAAGGTGAAGAGCACTGAGGACCGCATGGCATTCAGACGTGTTGCAGCTGGAGTATCGCAGATAGTTACAGCATAGTAATATAAATGCAATGATATATGTGTGTATACACACACACGCACTTCTAAAAGTGTTCAAGAGCATAAATCTGGTTTGAAATCTCGCCCTTGCCTTTAAGGTCTCTGACTACTGATTCCACCAAAAAATAAGAATTAGTAAAAGATATCAGATCCCAAGCCAAGTCAGCCTAAAAGTATTTAAATTCTTGCATATCAGAGAACTCGATTTATTTTGGCTCACAAAGGACAGTCTTTTTGACAAATATATCAAACTGCTTCCTCCTGCTAATCACAAGGGGCAGGACGACCCATTAAAGGAGTAAGATGTACATCCATGTGACAAGCGCAGTCATTTAATGAAATACAACTAGCAAAGCTTCAAAATCTCTACGATAAAAGTGGCTCTGAATTTTTTACTGAGACTTCAATGGGACATAATCACACTTTTAATTCTAAATATAATCCCACCAATGCTGAAAATTGTGCACAATGAAAGCAGGTTGCACGTTTTCAAAGGCACGTTATTTTTTGTACTTTTTAATTCCTGGTAACTGAACAGATTTTGCAGAGGTTGCTGTATGTTTATTTGAAGTTTTCTTTTTTTTAATTAAGAAATTAAAAATGTGTTAGGGAAATATTTTTTGTTTCTGAATTGCAGTGGATCCAACTCATAAAATTGAAGACAAGTGCTTTGCAAAGACCAAACTCAAAATTTCAGGAAGATAGAAGTTCACACAAAGCTTGTAATAACTTGTACCTTTAACACCTGAGGGAAAACTCTGGGAATAATAAAAGCAAATTGAAAAAATTTTGTTAGTAGCAGAACTTTCCCATTCTTACCAAAAGCACTAATTAATTCTTCAGGATTTTTATACTTTTGTTGAACAACTGTTTGAGTCTATTTGTATTTCATTGAGGCACTTGACCTTTCCCTAGCCTATAGAGTTTTGCTCTCTACTTCTGAAGAGAGTATATTGACTAGGGATGGCAGCGTTGCAGAGATTGACGATTAGGCACTTTATTTAAAAAGAAAAGAAAAGAATGGTTAAATTTGTGCATCTTGTTGTGGGATCTGTGTCACACAAATGAGAAGAATTCTGTTACTGAATGAACTTGCCTCCTGAGCAAACTTGCTTTTCCTCCTTTCTAAGCAGCCTGGGAAATGTACTCCTAAGCTTACAGCAGTTTTACATCCAGATAGCTTCATTAAAACCTTTACAGCTACTCCTAATTATTTACCTCAAATTTCACAAGAGGACAACCAGCCCCTCACTTGCCCTTTTTGGATATATTTGTTTATTTGCTTTGTATTTTTTCCTCTTTGCTAGAAAATGGAATAGCAAAGAGACATTAAGAGAATTGTCCTTTGGAGAACATGGCTCTAGAGTTACAGCTCCTCAGAGGGCTTACATCTGAGTCCTGTAAAACTTCTCATAGGCTCACAGCCTACTGGAAATGTTATTTACAGGCATGAGTAACACAAACAATAGAATCCACCAAGTGCAAGTTACTCCTCTTTTTTCCCTCTTTTCACCTTAAATAAGTAGTTGAAGGAGAAACAAGACTGACAGCCAACAGGAATAAAAATTAGAATGAAAACAAAGATATGTAAGAAAAAGTTCTTTCTGTTCCAGTTTGACAATGTCATTCATCAGGTCCAGACCAGGAGCTCAGCACCTACTGATTCAAGAGAAGAGGACAGCTCCTCTTGTGAGGAAAACGAGAGGTTTTCCCTGGAGATGTCTACTGTTTCTTCTGCACTGAGCTGAGATAGAGAGGTCCCTATATTAGCAACATGCCCTGTAACTAACTTGCAGTCCCTTTGCTAATTACAAGCTTTTACTTCTGATCCACCCTCTGAGCTGCTCCCAGGCTGACATGAGTGCAAGAGACAGTTGGATTTCCTTGTGGAGGAAGCACATTCACAGGGTTGGGCTTTGTTTGCCTGGAGAAAAGTTACCAGAGGAAGGCAGGACAGATGACTGACAGCTGTCAGCGACAGGTTTGGTGCACGTTAGCACTCCTCTCCTGCTGCCTACCCCCAAGCACGCCTGCACAGCCAGGACTGGGAATTTGTGGAGGGCTCACTGCCCTGAAATCCCAGGCTTGGGTTGTGTGTCACATCCGATCCAGATTATAACACAACCAGGGCTCGAAGACTGCCCTATGGTTGATTATTTGCTGATATTTCCTACTTAGTTTAAACCAACATACTGATTGTATCAGCCATAAAGCTTTATGGAGGTTGGTTTATTCCCCCCTTCAAATGGACTATTCTCCTCTCTGTCATAAAGTTAATTTTATAGTCTTTGTTCATTTTCCTAATCTGCAAATTACATCCTCCTGTACTCTGATTACTTACTATTGGAAAAACAGACCTTCTATGTTTCCCCTCTGCTTCCAGTTTGAATATTTTTTGCATTATCTTGATGACCTTAATCTCTTTTTTTCCCCCCACTGGCCTTTCAAGGAAGTGGCACATACACCAGCAACGCTAAGTGTGTCGGCCAGAAAAAACAATCTCGGCTCCTGCTCTGTGCTTAGTCTATCAGACTCCCCTCTCCTTTTTCTTTCTTCTTTTCTTTTTGGATTTTTTTTCTCCCCTCCTCCTCCAACAGCAAAGACTGTGGGAAGAAACAGACTTGTAGCAGGGAGGATTTGGCATCCTTATAGAAATCCTTCATTTCCTATTGGGAAGGAAGGAAGGCAGCTTAATATATTGGGAAACAAGTATATGCCAGAAACTGGCCATCGAACAACATTGCAGCAACCAGGTCATTTTCTATTTAAAGGCACGTTCATTTTGTAAGAAGTGTGTTGATGCACATGCTCACGTTTCTACTTAAAATGGCCACAACCCAACAGCAGTAAATGCAGCACTAGGAACAAGAGATATCTCATGGGAATTCATGCCTGGGAGCCACTGAAATTCTGCTTGAACCTCAAAAATAAGGCACAGGCAGGTTTCAGATTGCTCCATGACCTCATGCTGCTTCTGTTCATTGGATAAGCATCCCTAAACCAGATGCTGAGCTCTTAAGTAACTGTGAAACCATACTAGCAAGCTTGGAGAAGGAAGCCCTGAGGAGAGATGCTGGGATGCTGCTACACTGAAGGCAAAAATGGTGCATGTGAGGGACTGAGAGATCAGCCAGGGCAAAATATTTTCATAAACATTGTCCTTTGATGGAGAGACTCACATCCTCTCTGTTGGGACTGCTGAGGCCTTAACTACGATGACTAACCACAGTTTCCAGCTGGATGGACTTCCGAGGAAGAGGCTGCCCCAACCCTCAGCAACACACAAGGCATAGCAGCACCCAACAGCCTGCCAAGAAGCCCCTGAAAATGAGGTTTTCCTCCTGAAGGATGCAAGGGCTAGAAACTGTACACTCGTTAGGCGGGAGGGAATTCAGCTGTGTTTCCCTGCTATCTGTGTTCTCCCTCACCTCACTCCTGCTGCCGCTTTGCTTTTTCCACTGCTCGCAGCCACTTCTGCTCGTCCCTCCTCTATGTTTCTCCAGCCTCCCCTTGCCCAGCCTCCTCGCCCTTCCTCTGCTTCCAGTTCAGCCTCACCGCCCTTGGGCTCATTTCTCTCCCTCTTTCCTCCTCTAATGCCCTCTGTTTCCTACGCCTCATATCTCCCCTGTCCCGGTTCCATCATTTTCCACCCCCCTCCCCTCCCATTCAGTGTCTTTTAATTTTAAATCCTTCTTAATTGTTCTGTCTCCATTCCTCTCCTCTTCTGACTCTTGCCTGTCTCTCTCCTTCCTGCCTTCTCTCCTCTGCCGGTGTAATAAAGCAGCAGCTGCTGTTCGCAGTCCTCGTGTGTGATGCAGACAGCAGGACCGCTCATGTGGCCCTCACTTGCAAACAGCAGCTCTGGCCAGAAAAATAAGACACCAACTAATCCTAGCTGCCGACTTTTTCCTTAAAAACCTTGCATTATTTCACATTAAAGACCAGCAGTCTCTGTCTGACTGCAAACT
>NW_009716496.1:0-959 GCF_000703405.1 Apaloderma vittatum
TGAATTGTTCTATGATTCTATGATTCTCTCTATATATGTGGTAGATATATATATGTATGTCTTCTTTTGTGAATATATGTATATATATGTATATATGTATATATGTATATGTATATATGTATTATTTTGTGAATAGTTCCCTTGAATCCACAATGATTATTCAAAGAAGATAATTATTTTGGGGGGAATGAGGTCAGAGGTGGTTACTTAGTCAGTACGAAGGGGAGCACCCACTACCGACCCTGTCCACACTGGATCCAGATGTTCTGCTGGTAAAGTCTTCATCTTCAGTACAAAAAGATCTTGTCACTCACTGTGTCATAATCCAGTCTCCTGTCTGCCTCTGCACACTGCAGTCATGTGCTCCTTTCCAATACAGCTAATCACAGAGTAATATGTTTTTTCCAAAATCAAGCATTGACTTTTAAATTCCCCATAAGCATACTTTTTGGTACCTATGGACGGATGGATGGATGGCTAAAATCAAATACAAAAGGGGAACACACAAAGCATGGAAGCAGGGACTGGTAACCTGGGATGACTACAAGGAAGTTGCTCGTGTAATCAGAGACCAGGTTAGAAAAGCTAAGACCCTGACAGAGTCAAATCTGGCCAGCGATATTAGAAATAACAGAAAGAGATTTAACAGGTATATAAGAGAAAAAAAGAAAAATGAGAGAGAATGTGGGGCCGCTCCGGAAGGATACAGGCGACCTGGTTACTGGGGACGTGGAGAAGGCTGAAATATTCAACAATGTTTTTGCCTCAGTCTTCACTGGCAACCACTCAAACCACACCACTCAAATCACAGGGGATGTTGGCTGGGTCTGGGAGAGCAAAGAACCACCCAGGAGCAGATCAGGTCCGGGAACACCTAGAGAACCTGAAGGTGCACAAGTCATGATAGAATCTTAGAATCATAGAATCGTAGAATCGTAGAATCGTAGAATCGTAGAATC
>NW_009716496.1:1471-15021 GCF_000703405.1 Apaloderma vittatum
GCGTTTGACACTGTCCCACATGACATCCTTGTCTCTAAAATGGAGAGACATAGATTTGACAGATGGACCACTCGGTGGATAAAGAACTGGCTAGATGACCGCACCCAAAGAGTGGCTGTCAATGGCTCGATGTTCACATGGAGACGAGTGACAAGTAGTGTTCCTCAGGGGTCTCTTCTGGGTCCAGTGCTGTTCAACATCTTTGTCAGCGACATGGATGATGGCACTGAGTGCATCCTCAGTAAGTTGGCTCATGACACCAAGCTGTGTGGTGCCGTGGACTTACTTGAGAAAAGAGATGCCATCCAGAGGGACCGTGATAGGCTTGAGAAATGGGCCAGTGCAAACTGCATGAGCTTCAACAAGTCAAAACGCAAGGACTTTCACCTGGGTCAGGCCAATCCTAGGCACAAATACAAACTGGGCACTGAGTGGGTTGAGAGTTGCCCTGAAGAGAAGGATTTGGGGGTGTTGATAGATGAGAAGCTCAACATGAGACAGCAGTGTGCTCATGCAGCCCAGAAGGCCAACCGCATCCTGGGGTGTATCAAGAGAAGCGTGGTCAGCAGGTCAAGAGAGGTGATTCTCCCCCTATACTCTGCTCTTGTGAGACCCCACCTCGAATACTGCGTCCAGTTCTGGTGTCTCCACCATAAGAGGGACATAGATCTGTTGGAGCATGTTCAGAGGAGGGCCACAAGGATGATCCGGGCACTGGAGCACCTCTTCTATGAGGATAGGCTGCGGGAGCTGGGATTGATCAGTCTTGAAAAGAAAAAACTTCAGGGAGACCTAATAGCTGCCTTCCAATACCTGAAGGGAACCTACAGGAAGGCTGGGGAGGGACTTTTTACAGGAGCGTCCACTGATAGGTCACAGGGAAATGGGTTTAAATTGACGGAGAATTGATTTAGACTGGATCTTAGGAAGAAATTTTTCACTACGAGGGTGGCAAGACTTTGGAATAAATTGCCCAGAGACGTCGTGGCTGCCCCCTCCCTGAAGATGCTCAAGGCCAAGTTGGACAGAGCCTTGAGTATCCTGATCTAGTTGAGAGGCGTCCCTGCCCATGACAAGGAGGTTGGATTAAATGATCTCTAAGGTCCATTCCAGCCTAGGCCATTCTGTGATTCTTGATTCTTGGATGGATAGATGGATGTTGAGGATACTTTTACAAGCCAGCTTTCAAGTGGTTTATAATTTTAGTCTAAAAATAGCAAGACAAATTTGTTCTTGCCTTCAGAAAAGTGACTCTTCTCATTTAATTAAAAATAGGGTTGTTTCAGATTTTTTAGCTTAATAGTAGATTTATTATATACACTATTGCAGAGCTCCTTTAAATATAGAAAAGACATTTAAAACCATGAAAATTAAGGGAAAAAACTCTTTACTGATAAGTATATATAATACTTATATAAAAATTCTAGACTATTTAGTATTCTTGAGGAGAAATAAGTTTGTCTATTAGCAAAAAATGTGGTCACAAAACTTTTAAATTTGCTGCTATCTTTAACCTGTAAAATTGTAGCACTCTGAGCTACTGCAAGAGTTTTTTTTCCCTGTCATTTTATTTTCTCACTTGAAACAATTCTTCGTCTCATAAAGAAACACGTATTTCTGAAGACTGCTATTTCAGGTTCAAAAATTATTTCTCTTTGAAGAAGTCAGAAAAATAAAATAGAACCTTCGTCACTGAATACTCATGTTAAACTGTGCTCTTTTTCATTTAAAACTTCTGCTTTGTTTTGATGTCCTGGACAGATTTTAGAATCTTCTTCCTACTCTGTGCACATTTATGGTATGTAATATTTCATTTGATTTTCCCTAAAAAAATCTAATGTCTCTTGCAGATTTCATTTTACCATTAAATTGAATTTACCATTAAAGTTTCACTCTTTAAAACATCATTCTTATTTATTATAATTAAAACAAGAATATTTGGCATGCTCAAGCCATTTACAGAATTTATATGTACATATACAGAACACATCTAATTAGAAAGAAGTTGTACTGAATCTGAAAGAGCTTTGAAAAGCGTACCCTAATATTCTATTCATGCAGATTTTCTGTTAACATTGATCTCTCTTGATACACTCGTAAAAACACGTATTTATAGTTGTATGTTATATTATTTATAAAATAGTCTTTTTTCCAACAAGTAACATTTTACACATTCAGACAGTTCATAAAACACAATATTCAAAACAGGTCTAGAAAAATTTGAGGAAATATATAGAACACAGGAGGTTTCCTGACCTAAAATTTGGTTGAGTATCTTTTCGTAGAGTCAAAAATTAAAATATTTAGTTGATTTTCTTGCAGTTTGATGAAGGAAGTATATTTCTGCTCACACTGACACCCACAGCAATAGTCTCTCCTGTCCATAGTAGAGCAGCATAAATTGAAGGATTACAAAGTCTGAGCTTGATGTTACATGAATTCTGTACAATATTCCCTGCCAAATGGGAGGACTTGTTATGTCAAAGGTGGCCCCTTAGATATGAGAGAGACAGAGGCAAAACAAAGTCACTTCTGCAGGTGCTAAATTCAGATAGCTTCTGTCTACATGGCAGAATCATGTATCTTCAAAATCTTCCTCCTGTACAACTGAAGGGCAAGACCTCTCAATAGTGGTGCCTTGAATCATTGTAAAGTAGATTTGCAATGACTCATTTCTTTGAGTAAAATCTCAGCCAACTAAATTTTCTGATACAAAAACTCTGCAAGCCATAATATAATTCCACTTTCTATAGTTTCATTCCAAATTATTTTATTGTAATTATTTATATTATTATATCTCATGGTGTCATTTGGAGAGAAAAAGTGAGAATGTGTCTCATTTTACTACAGATTAGTTGGAAAATTAAGGTAAAATTTATCTCACTTTCCATAATCTAGAAGTTTAATTTGCATTGGCTGTTTAAACTTTCTCTGCAATCACGGGAAGACTTCAGGTTGAGAGGTGGATGTTTAGACAGGTGGGCTAATTCTCTTGACAAACTGCTTCATCTGCTTTCCTGACTGAGGTGAGTTTATGACTAATTTGACTAATTTAACTAATTTACAGCTCAGGTCGTGTCTGATGAACAACATATATAAGCAAAGAGAATTTGTAACTGAAAGGACCAGCAATATAAATGACATAATATATCATGCCTTCTTGTCCTTAAAGCAATTAACATAGTATTCCAGACAAGATTAAGGATGTTTAAATATTTTTTAGGAAGACATTCATAGAGCATAGTGCTCAGTTAGGGAAGAAGAAAAAGTACTTAAGTGTACCCTGAGTGTAATGATTAATATTATTGCTACTAATAAAATACAACTGTAACAAATAGATGCACAAAAAATATAATAATTGTCCACTAAACCAGTCTGACAAGGAGGATATGCAAGTATGGGTTGAGTTTGGCTGAACACCAGGTGTCCACCAAGCCACTCTGTCACTCCCTTCCTCAGCAAAAAAAAGCTGGCAAAAAAATGAGACAGAAAAAACACCCTTATGGGTCTAGATAAAGGCAGTTTATTAAAGCAAAAGCAAAGGTTGTGGAAAACAAAAGTTTCTATGCCATACTTTCCATCAGCAGGCAATGTCCAGCCACTTCTCAGGGAGCTTCAAAAGACAAATATCGTAATAACAAATGCTCCTGCCTTGTCCTACTTTCTTTTAACTTTTATTGCTGATTAGACATCATACGGTATGAAATATCCTTTTGGTTAGTTTGTGTTATCTGTCCTGGCTATGTCCCGTCCCAATATCTTGCCCACCCGCAGCCTAACAGTGAGGGGAGAATGCTGGAGAGACAGCCTTGGTGCAAGTACTTGGAAGTACTTCTCAGCAGTAGCCAAAACACTGATGTGATATCAACACCTTTCTAGCTACTACTACAAAATAGAGTACTAGGAGGGATGCTGTGGGAAAAACTAACTCCACCTCCACCAGATCCAACAGAAAATAAACCAAGATACTTTCTAAAAATATTGGAATTCTGAGTATATCTGAAACTGAAAAACTTACGCATAGGAAGCAAACGCTACATTTTCAAAACTAACTTGGTCACCTCATTCCATCCTATTGGTCTTCTTGCTTGGATAATACATTACAGACATTTTTCGTTCGTTGCACAGGAGTGCAATATAGAAAAATTAGGACCTTTTTAGTATTTGCTGTGTAACTTTGACTATTTTATATAAAGCTTCTCAGTCTACATGAAGATCATTCAATAATATATCTACTTTACTAATGCATTTGAATCTCCATTGCATAATGCACATCAAGCATAGAGATGCTTATCTGAAAGAATGTACAAACATGTAAATATTTTTTATATTATTGATACTCTCTAGTTGGCAAATTCTCTGTTAGGGCTGCAATCAAGAACATAACATTTAAAGGCTGTTTAAGCATCAGTTATCTACTTGGCACTGGGGGCTGCTTTCCTTTTCAATAGCACTTTGCAAACTTTATGATTCCCTTCTGCTGTTTCCTGAAACAAAATGCTTGCTGACACAGACCACTTTTTCATGTACTTAAGTACACTGTAGATTTTCAGGGTATTTACGTCAAGTCTCAAATCTTCAACTTTATGACCCATTCCTTATGAGCTCTACTCTCTCTCTTGATATATGCCATTTCTGGTTTGTTTGGTTTATTTCACACAGTATGTTTTCTGAAATCAGTAAGTCTTGTAAAACATGCCCCACGGGGGTCAATTTTAATGGAACAGTAACAGCTGATTGACCTTGGGTTGCAAGTGAGCCATACACTGAAAGATCATCCTTGCTGAAGGGTAGAAATTGTATTCTGAAGAAGCTTCCAGGAGAATGCTTGGACATCTTTCTTCATCATGATGTCTCAGAGGAGCTAAAGCTATTTTAATTAGTCAGGAAATCTTATAAAAAATATCAGCCCTAATATAAATATTGAATTTAATGTATCTAGATCAGGAAATTAATTTGGCCTGAAGTATTCTGACATCTCATTCATATTAGCAATCTTTCTTTGTTCTTTAGGTAATGTCTGTTAAGATAAAGTTTGTGGTTCAGTCAGTGATCAGAATGCGACAGGTGTCTAGAGGCTGGACAAGTCTATTACATCCAGAGGAAGAGTCACTGACCTAGGAATGACCATAGGGAGGTCTCTGAGGTCAGACTTTTATGGCCTTGCCTGACATCTATAGCTCTGGGTAGCAAAAAGAGAACATCAATTTGAGTTTCAGAGCCCAGGGTAAAGATTGAGAGGGACCTGAAGAGAAACTAAAGCAGTTCAGACTCGGAGTGGAAGAACAGTGGCCTCAAAACAAAGGATGGTGGCTGGAGCTGAATGAAAAAGGAAGATGTTGAAATGCCTCAGCACTGAATTGGTTATGTGATGCAGCCATGACAGAAATATCTAAAGAAATGATGTTGAGTGGCAGTGCAGTTATGGTCTTAAGAATTTAAACATATCAGGATCTTCCCAGAGAGCTGATATCATTTGCTAAGCCAGCTACTGTAGTGGAAGGAAAAAAAAAAGACAAATTTTCAGCTGGAACAACATGCGTCCCTTTATGACAAACAGGTGCCATCTGACTCAGAACTGCAGGACCAGGTGATAGGCAGAGGCAGAATGTGGGGCAAGGTGCTGGATAGGGTGTGGGAGGCCGAGGGCACCTTCATCCTATTCCAGCTCCTTTTCTCCAGAAGACGAGTGGAGTAGGTCCGGGTTGGTGGAGTAGAGTCAGTCATAACTTTGCAAGGGCAGATCCCCCTGCCATGGTGTGCAAGCCTAAGGTGTGCCATGGCAGAATGAAAGAGAGGGGTATGGTCACGTGCCATGGTGAGGACCAGAGGAAAACTCTAGTCATGCAGCCAAGGGTGTGGCACCAGCTGCCAGATGCTGGTGGTATTTAGGTCACAGTCCAGGCCCAATATGCTTGCACAAGCAATCCCAGTCAAAGGATCAGTTGTTTATCAGTAGAAAATTACAACTTGAAAAATAACTGCTTGACCACTGATGTCTCTCACTCTCTGAGAGAACTACAAAATTCCTGAGAAGCTGCCTGAATGTTAAGTCTGAGAACTCAAACACGATTCATGTGGATAACAAATCGTGGACTTGATGAAGTTGTTGTTTTCACGATTTTCATGCTGTGGCATATCACAATCTTTTTCTAACTCTTTCTCATTCTAACTCTTAATGCTCATCCACTCTGCATCCTGTCCTGTGCTGTATGCTATAAAAGTCCTGCTCCCTTTGTCATAGAACACAACCACCATAATTTAATCTTCCCCACTTAATCTTATTTAAATCTTCCCCACTTCAAGAGTGCAACCTACCTTTTCTCTCAATAATCTAACAAATAAACTTAATAAAAATGTTAAAACCTTGCATTTAGATCTGACATTTTTTGCTTTTTTTTAAGACTTGAAGAATTGCTAGCTGTGTCAGAAAACACGTCTGTTTCTGTGACTTGGTTAAGTATTTGCTTTACCCACAAATCTTGTCTTGTTTATGGTTCTGAAAAGACTCAGGTTTACATTTGAACTAAATTTTCTCTTAATAACTACACATCATCAGGAATAGTGTAGAAACTTGGATGAGGCTCCTGGGAAGGAAAAAGGGAGGCAGCATCCATCTTGGCTGTCAGATTGCAGGAGTTCCACTTTACAAAGAGTCTTTTTGTTGGTGCCTGGTCTTACAATGAATCTATGTCCTAATGCATTTGTGGATACGGTTCCAAACCGTGTTTGAATCATGTAACCGGTCTTCAATGGAGCTTTTATCCAAAAACTGATCTGCACAGATTACGCTACTGTCTTCTTCTGGAGTCTAGAGTGCGCTCATAAACTCAGTAATTGCTTCCGAGAGACAGATAAAATTAAGAGTTAACCCAGTTAAACTTAGTAAGATCTCCTGTAGATGGAAAGCCCATGAAGTGGGATGCACATTTGTGGGCATATCTGCATTTCTTCCATGAGAAAACAACAACTCTGCAAATAATATCACTGCTGTCAGACACAAATCCATCTTACTAGCATCAACATTTTTTTGTACTGCATTTCTGCTAGTCGTATGGTAAAACACATGCTATTGACTTTCACATGTGCTTGATATTACCTCAGTAAAATCACCTCTGGTGACTAAGTGACAATTAAAGAGTTGTCTAGGGGGAATGCAGTAAGTAGAAAAAAATATCTAAGGAATAATCTGATACTTACCATGTCTGAACTTATTCAGTGACCAAGAAAGATTATATTTTTTACATTTATGTTCTTCTTTTGTCCTAGTTAATTTCTCTTCTCTCCCAGTGTTTGTTCAGGTGAGCTTTCATGTATGTGTAGTCTTAGATAAAAAGTAAAATAAGAGAAAAATATGGACAGCAGGTGGTCATAAACACATTTACTTTTGAATCCAAACTGAGTCAGACTCCTCACTGTTAATTCTATTTTGATGCTCAAAGAATTTGTGATTCAAAGTACAGAACTGATAACACTGAAAGCAATTGTGTTGTGAGTCAAAAGTCGAGAATTCTTAGAGCCTAAATGGATCACTGTTCTAAGCAGAGTTGAAGTAAAATAGAAAATGTTATTTAAAAAAATAGCAGGATTCATCATCTAATGATCAAGGCATTGTTAAAAGCAAAGAAAAGTGAAATGAAAGGAAGTGTGAAAGAACAACTCACGGACAATAGAAAGAAAATGAGTGAAAGAAAAGAAAATGCCCTCTGGGTTTTTGAACACTGTAGTGGCTTAATAGAGGAATCTGAGCAAATGCATACTCTACTCAGCAGTGAGAATACATACTGCAGTAAAACTAGCGCTCAGGCAATGCTCTGTGTTGAGATTGCCTTAGGCAAGCTCCAAGCAATGAATCTGCTCATATAATAATTCAGGTAAAAAAAAAGTTCTAAGTGAGGCATGAACAATCAGAAACATGATTAGGATAGGACATAAAGCTGTATGCAGTAATTTTCAGGAGTACAAAGGAGTGCAACAAAGACAATTTACAAAAAGACAGTGGGGGGGAGGTGTAGATGAGAGAAATAGAATATTCTACTCCCTTTCAAGTCAGTAACAAAGCAATACAGAGAAAAAGTTGTTAATTAAAAGAAAGCATTAAAAATCCTCATTTATCATAATGCAAATAATTGGTAACCTTTTCACTAGTAAGTACTAGAAGGAAGCAGAAAACTGACTACAGAACCAAACTGTTTTGCAGATGAGGAATCGGTTGGATGGTTGCATCCAGAGGGTAGTGGTCAATAGCGCATTTTCCAGATGGTCATTAGTGACAAGCAGCATCCCTCAGGTGTCTGTATGTGGACCAGTGCTGTTTAAAAACTTCATCAATGACACAAATAGCGGGATCGAGTGCAAGTTTGAAGATGACATCAAGTTGGTTAGTGTAGTTGACATGCCTGAGGGATGAGATGCCATCCAGAGGGACTTGGGCAAGCTGGAGAAGTGGGTCCATGTGAAGATCATGAGGTTCAACAAAGCCAAATGCAAGATTCCGCATGTGAGTTGGGGTTACATCTTGTATCAATACAGACTGGAGGACGAAGAGATTGAGAGCAGCCCTGCAGAGGGGGACTTTGGGGTACTGGTGAATGAAACTCTGTACGTGAGCCAATGGTATGTACTCACAGCGCAAAAGACCAACAGTATCTTGGCCTGCATCTCGAGAATCATGGCCAGCATGCTGAGGAAGGTGATTCTGCCTTTGTACTCATCTCTGGTGGGACTGCACCTGAAGTTTTGTGTCCAGCTCTGGTGTCCTCAGCATAGGAAAGACATGGACCTGTTGGGCCACAAAAATGATCAGAGAACTGGAACACCTTTCCCGTGAGGACAGGCTGAGAGAGTTGAGATTGTTCAGCCTGGAGAAGAGAAAGCTCTGAGGAGACCTTATAGCAGCCTTTCAGAAGCTAAAGGGGACCAATAGAAAGATGGGGATGACATTTTCAGCAGGACCTGTTGCTAGAGAACAAGGGGTGATGGTTTTAAACAGAAAAAAAGAGGGTAGATTTAAACTAGATATGAGAAAGAATTTTTTTACAATGAGGGACACATTGTCCAGAGAAGTGGTAGAAACCGCATCCCTGGAATCATGTCATATCATAGAATGGCCTAAGCTGGAAGGGACCGTATAGATCATTTTAATCCAGCCTCCCTGCCTCCAGCGACACCACCTCTCGACTAGATCATGGGGACCGAACGGGAATCAAACCCTTGACCTTAGAGTTGTTAGCGCCATGCTCAACTGACTGAGCTAACCGGCCCCCTAATCATTCAAGGTCAGGTTGGGCAGGGCTCTGATAACCTGTCTAGTTAAGATGTTCCTGCTTACTGCAGTGGGGTTGGGACTCCATGACCTTTAATCCGAACTATTCTGTGAATCTATGATTTTATACATAGCAGAATGGATTACCAAGAAGTAAGAGCAGTGCCTTGGTGAGCTGGTCTTCGTAATAATATATAAATAT
The DNA here is from genome assembly GCF_000703405.1 of Apaloderma vittatum. NCBI lineage: Eukaryota > Metazoa > Chordata > Aves > Trogoniformes > Trogonidae > Apaloderma > Apaloderma vittatum. The sequence goes on from NW_009716496.1 coordinate 10,939, forward strand.
ATTAATATACAATTTATTAATTGACATGCATTACATGGCTTTTCTGGTGGCCCAAAATTCAGTTGATAGGTTTATTTTAATATAATTTTGAAGGATGGTTTCAAAATTTGAAAAAACAGTTAAATAATCTCTTCTCTTACTGTCTACATCTAAAGTTGGTTTTGATTTATGACATTTGATGATGTAATTCCTTCAGAAATGCAAATGAGCTAGATCTCCAGTGTGCATTATTTTGCTAATCATATTGCTTCTTATATCAGTACTGAGGTTTGATATCAGAATATCATAACATTTTCATAGGTAAGGCACATAATAATTATATTAATTTCTCTTTGGCTTCTTTTAAAACAGTATTTGGAAATAATTGCTGGAAAATAACTTATCTGACTTTGTGGGAATTAAGCGGATGTTTGCAACAGCAAAAGAAACTGAGCAAAAGTAAATAACATCCTCCCAAAAAGTTTTTTAGTCCTTAGTACATCTCCTAAACATTCAATTTTTAGCATTTTTTATGAATTTATAGAAGGTTAAGATTCCAATTAAAAAAAAAAACAAAAAACAAGCCAACGTCACTTTTCAGGCATGTTTCAGCTTTAGAAAATTGATATTCTGTTTCCTTGCAAAGGAAAGCAAGAGAAAGCAAACTAGTTTCAGAGTGTATTTTTATGACTCTGACAAAACACCACTGGATTCCTTCTCACTCCTACATAGAATATCTGCACAGTTTTTAAAATTTCTTAAAATAGATATTTTGTAACATGTTACTTGAGCTTTTAACAACAACAACAAAAAATTGTTCATGATTTTTATTAAATAATTGTTCGATTATCTTTTTGAGCCAGTTCTCTTCAGATTTACAGTCTGACATTTATAGACTTGCTTTGAAAACCACCCATTCAATATTTTATTCTTCCTTTGAGATAAAATGTGAGTAATAATGATATAAAATTTAAATGGAAAAATTTGCTGAGTTTCAGATTCCATGTAAAACTTTTACAATTTGTAGTCAGAAAAAGATAGATCTCTTAGAACTCTTCTCAGTGTATTTACAACTGAAAAAAAAATGAAAAAAAATCAAGGGAGAAACACTTTGCACAATAACAAGAATCCCCAATATCATCTAGAATGCATTAAAAAAAGAGGTGCAGAAACTGAGTGAACAGAGATTTTTCAAGACTATATTGATTCTAGTTTGTACTTTGCTTTTTTCTTGTGCCAAATATTCTTCCATTCAATGTTGGTTTAAATGGATACCTAAACTCCCAGCCTGGAGTATAAAGCCATGAGGACATCATGCTCTGCAGCCTCATTCTGGTTTGTGTCTTTGGTTGTTGGAACCGACATTCCCTCACTGTCACAGTCTAAAGGGATAGCATAAAACCAGGAGAGCCTTTCTCCTTCTGGCAATTAAAGAAGAATCTAGTAGCTATGGAGTAACATTGTAAGAATGCATATTCTGATGAATGATTGAACCACTGGTGCTTTATCACACAGTGGCTGTGACCTGTAAAGAATGTGATATGTTTCATTTTCTGTAAGAAGTCAAAATGATTTCTTCCATTTGAAGATGAATGAGTTGTTCAAGTGGAAGAAGTGATTCACAGACTATAAGGACAAGACAGATCCTATTTATAATTTTAGACTCCAAAGACTTCTTGGGCAATCAGTAACAAACCCTTCAGACACAGTAGAAAACTGGTGACCAAGCTACAAGAGAGACAAAACTGCAGAGGAAAGCATGTTTTTGTAGGGCTTAGATTAGATCAGATAACTGCAAGAGCTGTCATATATTATAAAATCCGTCCTATGGCAAAAACATTCTGTGATCCACAGCTTCCAAGTTGTAGGTTACTTGCTGTATGTTTGAGCATGCTTAAACATCATTAGACCCTGTGAGGTAGACTTGGATGGCTCCTGCAAAGCATATTCATTCTAACTAGTATCCTTTTTATACAAGTACAGTTGTGCCATCCACATTCCTCTGTTTTCTCTCCACTGGTTTCCTGATAGCTCAGTGCCTCTTGCTTGCCTATTTATTGTTTACTTGTAGTATTTGTTTAGAATATGATCGTATGTAAACCCACCAGCTAGTGCTAATACCCCATCAGTGCTCCTGACTTCTTTCATCTCTGTATCTTCTTCCTAGTGCTGAAATAAAAATTTTTACAGTCAGCAGTTAAAATCTGTAGAAATATCCGCCATTAAAATCTAAGACTGGGATTTTTCAAGTCAGTGAGCACCCCAATATGGAGCTAGACACTCAGGCATCTTTTGAAAATGCTGTTAGATTCTTATTTTCATCTCTCTGCGATTAACCATGTTTCACAAGTCACAGAATCACAGAATCACAGAATGTCAGGGGTTGGAAGGGACCTCTGAAGACATCTAGTCCAGCCCCGCTGTCAGAGCGGGATCACCTACGGTAGGTCACACAGGAATGTGTCAGACCCTTAATATTCGAAGTTTAAGCTTTAACTATTACGTCTTCTGTTCTTCCTGTCTGGAGGCGTAGCAGACAGAATTTACGTGGTAACAGGAGTGTTTGCCAATATCCATCAATGTACTGTATGTAACAGTAGTGCTCAGTGAATTTTATTTATTTTATTTTCCAGAGGTTTTTACTCACCCTTACTTTATAGCTATAGCAGTCTTGTTAAACTTTGTTGAAATTACCCATTCACGGCACATTACATTGTACTGGAAGCTGTCAAATGTTGGAATCCATCACAATAAATCTTATGTCACATTACAATGAACTGTGTCATCTAGGGACCCTAGAGTAATGTGAATGTCAAATTGTCATCTATGGTTACACTTCCTGATGGAAATAGTGGAAGCCCCATTGTTAGAATAATTTAAAATGAGACTTGGCAGACCACTAGAAAATTATACCGTGGGGAACAATATTACTGTGGCAGGAAGGAAGAAATAATAGTGGTTTTTCTCTGTCTTCAACTTTTGTTAACCTATGAGACTTGACATGGTAGATTTTGTTCTCGTGCTACACACGTTTTAATAGACCAGTATTGTCCAATAGTTTTTCCCTCTTACGTAGTGTCATGTAGAGAAATCACTAATAATTTACACAATTTATGTTTCCAAATAGATTGCCTTTTGTTGTTCGAAAAAAGATTATTACCAAATACTGAAATTGAGTCATCATTGTTTGTCATATTTCTCCTACTGTCATCTTGTTTTCTTAGATTTTGAGACAAATATAAAATCAAACTAATAAAACTTGAGAAGAGAAAGATAGAAAAATACCAAATATTTTAAAACTTACGGGAAAATCTTTTCTTCCGCAATAATATCTTATTGAAATTCAAATTAAATATAGGCATGATAATGCAAATGTCGGAGAAAATACATGATGAAAAAAACAATTTGTATTACTCTTTCATCATTAAATACAGGTGACTGCTGGGATTCAAGCCAATTGGCCAGGTTGAAAACAGAGATCAACACGATCACTTGCTCACTCCTCCCTCCACCCCAATCTCCACAGGAATGTAGAGGGAGAAAATTCAACCAAAAAGGCTCAAAGATTGATGTTATTGTAGTGCTAGGATTTGAATCGTAGACCCTGAACTGGAGTTGACCTATAGATGAACGCCACAACCCCACAGTATACAGTATTAATCACATATATAATGTATTAATAATGTATTTTAGCATGAATACATACATATATATATGTATCTCAATGTCAATTTGTAAAAGCCTTGCTGTAACACTAAAAATGCAGTGGGAACTAGCACAGTGATCTTTCTTTATCTAAAGGCCAATAAGGCTGCATTTATCGTAGTCAAGACCTCAAGCCAGGTAATAAAATGCAACATACATTCATACAGCTAAGATCTTCTATTCCACAAAAAGAATAGCTTAATCTAAACTGCTGAAGAGAACAGTCTGGGGATAGTACATGCTGAATTCCAAAATGTATGCTGGTTGTGCTGGGGATGTAAACTTTGGCATACCCCTAAACTAATATAGTTAAATAACATGAACAATGTTGAGTCTGCATGGTGGTGTTGAAAGCTTGCTTCAAAATGGAACAGGAGAGGAGGGGAGGGGAGGGGAGGG
>NW_009716497.1:0-26461 GCF_000703405.1 Apaloderma vittatum
CAGCCCTCCAGCCTGTCCAGGTCTCTTTGAAAGGCTGCACAGTATTTAGTGAATACGGTCATCAGTGTGGTCTCAGATGTTTACACAGTTCAAGCTACTGCAAACATCTGCATGCACTTGTCAATCCCTAGCATCATTCAAAGTAAAAAGGAAAAAAACAAACGTAGTTTTATATTTTAATACATCTACTGTATATGTCTCATCAACTGCACTCTCTGCTGTAGACAGTAGAAGAAAACAGACTGCGATGGCATGGATAAATTGCTGACAGTTCTTACCTTGCTACACTTGTAAGAAAAATTTTGTGACACAAGCAGAAAAAACCCGAACTCATAACTTACCAATTTAGCTATAATGAGGGCATCATTCATTAAGTCCAAGAGGGGGGTCTCTGTATGAATATTGTAAAAGGAATAGGCAGCTTTGAGGCTTTTATGAACAGGATGGTGCATCACTGTTGAAGGTAATGTGTAGAAACTCAGTAAATCTGTTAAAATACCATTTGGGCCCTATAAAAAAAATTTAAAATCAATTAGTAAGAGGTAACTGGCCAGTTATCGGTTAAGCTAATATGGCAGTTCTACAGAAGATAAGTAATAAATGCACCATAGTTTTGCACACTGTATTATGGTATAAGAGGTAATCTTGGCTAAGAACTGAAGAAACTGAATTCTTGCCAAGGATGTATCTACACATCAAAGTGAGAGTGAAGGATATACTTCAGAGAAGGAAACAAACATTTGGATTTTCCTGGTCTATTACACCAATAACATTTTGATAAACAATAGCCAAAGCATTTCAATTTGTTTCCCAAGCTTAGTCTGCTATAAACAAAGCACGCTTCCATGAAAAACATTTTTTAAAAGTAATAAGGAAACATTTTTTAAAAGTAATATATTTTTTTAATTTGACAACTTTCACACTGAGGAATAATTTTCCTCGATTTTCTAAAACCAGAAAAAAGTATACTGTGCTGGTATACAAAGCATATTTGCAGCAGCTCTAGGGATTATTAACCAACGAGCACAATCTACTTACTAGACAACAGTACTAAATCACACTGAAATTCTAATAAAACTAGTAGTCATCAAAAAAGGTACTTATCCAGAAATCTAAAGTATCTTACATAAAACTTCCTAAATACTATTTCATGCACCTAATGAAGCTTAAACATTTTCAAGAGTATAGATTAGTAGAAAATGGGGAATAATTATTACATGGGTTATGACTGACATGCTGAGCACAAAAGAACTACCCAGATTTCCACTCTTCCTATTCCAACAGGGTCTCTGATATCTCCAAGATGGTAAAGCAAAGGAGACACACAAATGCTTGTTCTTGCTTTTTTGCTTCATTTTTGAATGACAGGTGCCTGCTGTTTTGAGCTCAACGAAGGACCTCACAAGGATCCTTAAACTGATTGTACTTCTACATTAAAAAGTGAAAGAGTTGAATCCATCACATGCAAAAGCTCCATTGTCTTTAAGAGCAGGTACAGACTCTGCAGTAAACTAACAACAATTAACAGAAAAGTTGTTAAGTCACTCACTAAATTCTCTAAGGATGATGACAATATTAATTCAGGAATTACACAGTATTGTAATGTTTTAGCTCTGCACATTATGAATATGACTTAAAAATCAGACACTAACTTCTCCAGGTCACACAGGTCTTAAAAAGATTCTAAGCACTAATAAACCTACATTTTGTATAGCTATAGTGAAAAACTAGTTCAACAGACAGTGCAAAACAAGCAAGGAGGGATAATAAATTGAATTAGCCCATGGAAGTGTCCAATGAGTACTAGATCCACTACAAAGTAAGTAGAAAGCTAAGCTTGGACAATGACAATGTCTCATCTCCAGCAGCATTAAGTTTCTAAATTAAGCTGAGACTCCTGCACAAATGCAGGCTGCAGCGTGGGAACATCGAGCTTCACAGCCTGCAGCTTCTGTGAGGAGCTGGTGGGTTTAAGGATGCTAGCGCTGATCATTTTCAAATAACCTGACCGCTTTAAGCAACGCAATATGCTCCCTAAACACGTCTGCAACTGATTTAGCATGGACTCCTCGGGAAGAGTGTATCTTTCTCTGCGAGCTTTACCGCAGCTGTTCCAGCCATGCCTTGAGTATTTCCAATGCAAGTGCTAATGTATTCTGGCACTGCTTATTTTGTAAGAAGCGGTGTGACCAACAGGTTGGAGGGTGGGGTGTTTGTGGTGGGGAAGGAGCAGTAAGTGGTAGGAACAGATGATGCTCTCCATCTTGTTAGTGGTCAAAGACTATAATTTTCATTATAATTAACTCTTAGCTGACAGCAACTCATGACAGCATCATGAGATATTACCTTCTCTATTTTACATATACTCATGCATATACATGTATATATGTGCACACACACACACTCTTTTATAGGAAAAAAAATACTTTACTGTAACATACCATCAAAAAAATGTAATTCATACTGTCCACATTTCAAAAACTTGAAGCTGATAGGAATTTTTGTAAGTGGCATTCACATATGCATTTATGAGGTAGTTAGGACATGTTTTACCTCTACTACGTAAGTATCAATAATATGATCCCGAGGCAGGAACCAGTGGGCTACCTCTTCTTCGTCCATCATAGGTGCAAGATTGAACTGTTTCAAGTACGTGTTGATTAATTCTTGTACTGCTTTAGTATCTTTTTGTTCCATTGGTCTTAAACCTGAAGTCTTTGTGGCCTTACCGTAACAAAAGAAAGACAAATGTTAAGGTGCCAAAAGGAAAACTGCATACAGAGCAAAGGCTGAAAGTAGGTTGCAGAGTCACTCCTCTTGTTGTAACGCACTCATTATTAGCCTACTTTACCCCAGCCACCTAATTCATTATGCTATTTTACAAACAGCTTTCAATCAGAATTCCCTCTCTTCTAATTATTGAGACAGTCTGGGGCTCTTCAATCTTCAGATTTCATTATCGTAACAACTTCTTCTCTCCAGGGAGATACTACTGCCAACAGCACAGACTTCACATATTTTGTATTATTTTTCTTTTTTTTTAGGTCAGTCTTATTTCTTATCTTCTAAACTACCTAGGACTCAGATACAGAAACAAAACAGAAGGCAACTTGCATATCAGAAGCTAATCTGAAGACAAGAACACTTGCAATTCAGACTTATGAAAATCATAGTCAAGCTATAAACCAGAGTCAGCTGATAAAGTTTAATTAGAAATTATTTAGCAAAAGAATTCCACGTATAACACTTGCAAACTCCCTTCTAACTCAACTTTATATACAGACACAACTGCTGTTCTTCTAATAAAAAAGCTTCCCAAGACTTATAGTGACGTAAATTAAAAACCTACAGTATTTTAGCAAATAAAGTTAGTTATTTGACTTCAAACATCAGAAGAGGAAAAAAACTGCTGTCCAGTACTATGCAGTTAATATCTGAACAATGACAGGAGATTGAAGTTTTCTTCCCAGCTTTTGTTAGTTTTCTCGAGTATTTCCTTTTAAGAAGGCTAAGGCTCTTTCTCTCCAGAGCTCATTTATCCTGCTTCATCTGTCTGAGCTACATACTTGGGCACGTATCGCATTAATCATAGAAAAGTCAATTGCAAGAGCAGCCAGGTAGAGATTTGATTACTGGAAGCCCGAAATTAGTGTAGCTGATTACGCTCTGCTCTAAAGGCATTATTCTGGGGGAGGTATTTATTCACATACTCTGGGAGTCAGCAGCCAGATACAAAAATCAAGGCACGTTTTGCCACAGCTCTGGCCTGTGTTTTACATTTTAGTCTTCTTGCTGCCTTGAGCAGCCTCCACAACAGCACATCATCTAGATTTTTAAATGCCCTGAATCCATAAGGATATTCACCTGACTCGTCAAAATGGCACTTCCTATGCTGTATTTCATTCATAAACACCTTATTAATTAAAATACAAAAGGTTAACTGCAGCTGCCTCCAAGCCTTTGTCCCCCTTCTACAGCCAAAGACTGGAGCAGGATGGGAGGAAAAGCAGCTGAGCTGGGACATCTCTATCCCCCAGCAACGCTCAGAATGGCCACCAGTAAGTAACCATGTGCAGCCCCAGAAGCAAAGGAAGCGTACAGAACTGGGCTAAAATTTGTTTCTCTGCTCCACACACCAAGCTGCACCAAGCATATAGTCATGTGAGTATCGTGGCTGAGGATATCAATCAGTCAGGAAAAGACAGAAACACGCTCCTGTCTTTATTCTAAACACAGCCAAAATTTACCTCTGACTCAGAAAACTCCTTGCCCAACAGATGAAACATCTAGGAAAATGAACTTTTTTTTTTATATCTATAGGTACATGCACAAACACAGCTTTCAGTGAGGGTACTATTTATTAATTACAGTATTTATTATTTCTGGAAACCTTTTTAATTCAGACTGTTTCAGTGATTGGGAATGGTTAGTTCCTCTTAAAGGGAGATGAGCTCCCAGTGGCAATGATATTCCAAGGATGCCAAGAAAAGAGGTTAAAATGCAAGTAACAGTGTTTGCTTCTAAGGGACAGGACAGTGTGGCCTAAATGACAAATCTGTGTGACAGTACTGTTTGTAACAACAGCCTGAAACTGAGGATAAAGATCCTCAAGAGCACTTAAACCCCTTCTTACGGGGAAAAAAACCCAAAAACCTCCAAAAAATCCCAAAGCACAAGACCTAAAGAGAAAACATTAGCACACAGATTAAAACTTTATTTTCCACAGGAGAAGCTCTCAAGTCCAATCTAAAAAAAAATAAGCAGCTGAGGCATATGGACTCTTATGGCACTTAGCTGTAGAAGCTGATTTTCAAAGCATCCATTTTTTGTTTGCACATCTTTGTACAGTATGTTTGCCTTAGCTATATTTTATGAATGAGATGTGATGTGTTCTTTGTTTTCCAGAATTTATTTTTCTGTTGAAATCTGGGGTTTATGGTAAAGGAAGATGATCAGAGCAGAACTGCTGTTGTTTCTAAAAATTCTCTACAGTTATGCTTCTTGTTCTGTAAGTAAGATACTCATTCTTAAAACTATTTTTTCCTGTATTGTTTCCATTGAGAAACAGTACTAGATGTCACACTAAAACCTGTATTTCAAATTGTCTATTGCACAAAATTTTATAGACTATTAAAAATGTCTTCAAGCTTTGACAGAAGCTATATTTAGCCCTCCAAGATTAAAGCCTAATTAATTTGGTTATTAATTCTTAAGCTCTGAAAAACTGCTGCCCTGCACGCAAGGGAGAGCCCGTGTGTGCAGTCGCAGGCAGCACGCAAGCAGTGCGGGAAACGAGTCTCTCTGACAGCAGCAGGAGCTCAGACCAAGCCACGGCCCCTGCTTTATACCGAGGAGCACTTAGAGTATTAGTCAGTAAGTAGTAAGAGAGGCCGCAGCATCAAGCTAAATATAACCAGCCAGAATTCTCCACAGTCAGATACATAAAGTGCTATGAATGAGGGGAAAAATGTTTTGTTTTAACCCAAAAGGGTAGGCTTGTTTAAATAAAATAAAAGCTTTACTGACATAGTACAGGTAAAGGATCCCTCCAAATAGAAAGGCAGCTTTGACGAGCAAAGAAATTGTTTTCAATCATAAAGCTTAGACTGGCCATTAATTACAGCAACGAGGAGATGTTTTAATAGCACATCTCAGACTACTTACAGTGACTTGCCCTGCCACAGAAATGCAACCTAAGGCTTTTTGCCAGCCTATTAGCTGCCAACATGAGAAAAAAATATTTTTAACTAACCTAGCTATAAGGAACACTTTTTTTTTTGCTAGATCATGAAAATAAACAGTACACAATGTACTGAGGTGGCTTTTGCTGAGTCTGCTCATTGCAGAACAATATTCTCTGACAGAACAGAAAAAAATATGAATTAAGAGTGCAACCAGCCAACGTTCTCATGGACTTCTCTGAGAATTTTAAGATATGAACTGTTAATTTTCTGTTCCAGTAATCTTTTATCAGAGTAATCATAATGAGAATAGTCTTATGCACCTTCAGCTCAATCCCACCTACTGAAATCAAGGTTTCTGGTTTTTTCTCTTGGTTTGTTTAAGGCTTTTAGGTCAAAATTTACATTTTCTCCACATACAGACCTACATTTCTAGCAACAATCTTTTCTGTTTAGCATAGCCCTTAAGGTCTTTTTTGTCAACCAGATTTTTTTTTTTTTAATGTTCTGCACGCATTGCCTTTCCACAGAAAAGCCTGCACTGCCAGAGACAGATGGAAGGTTATTTTGGGCCTCACAATAACTGTGGGGATTCTCTAGAAGTCATACTGCTTACATCAGGAAGTCTGTAGAGCTTCATTGTTCTTTGTAGAGTCATGTTTCTACTCAAATGTGAAAATTTCACCTCCACCAGTTTTCTAGGATTCAGTGATCGATGCCAATACCTGGAAATAAAATTCATAATGAGATTAAATAGTATTTTAAGCATCATTTCCCCTACTTTCTCCCATTACGCGTTCTCCTCTCCAAATTTGTTTCTACACAAGCCTGTACTACGTCTGTAAGACGCCTGAGCAACAAAAAAATAACGAAAAGCCATATCCAACCAACAGAATTTGAACAGGCCTGCTTTCACTGTATTTTGAATCTAAGCAAATGTTTTTTACTCCAGAATGAGTAATCAAAGGGCTAAATATTTCAGTACTTGTCATAGCCCTGACAATCTCACCACACTTATATGGTAACATTTATTCTCTCGTACAGACAGGACCCCCTGCTCATGTCCAAGTAGTTTGTTCCAGGAGATCTCTTCCTAGGAGATTACTGTGCGACAAAACATCCCTGGTTACTCTAACACAGCACAGCTTTCTTTTTTTTCCCCCCCATCTTTCCTTACAGAAACTTAAAGGATCTTTGGTGATGACAGTTACAAAAAGAATTTCAAATCAAAAAGTATTCTGTCCTCCAAAAGGATAGGCAGCTGAACTAATACTACTGGAACTGAACTCTTCCCAGTAGAAATAAAATCTATTCCAAGCAAACAAAATTATACTTGATTCCATACAACTCTTCTCACGTGACAGGTTTCCCCTTTTTATCAAAAGCCAATCAAGTCCTCCTTTCTCCAGGAAAGATGAAAGTATTTCAAAAAAGCAAATCACACAATTCCCAGAAACACTCTGCTGCCTTTGGCAAGTGACCAGGTCAACAGGGAAGTGTCCCAGCAGGTAATCAGATCACTCGAAAGACACAGGTACACAACAGTGTTGCCATTGCTAGCCTGGCTTCCACCACAGGGTCGACAGAAACATCTATTTTAGGCTATTTAATGTACAATAAAGAAACACAAAAATAAATTTTAGTCTGAGAAGCTGTTTTATCCCAGTCACTGGGAGAGAAAGAAAAAAAAATAAAGAAACAAAAAAACCACACCCACCCTGACAAAAACTCAGGCCTTCAGGTTAGTCAAGGCCACAACATTCAATTTCTTTGAATTTTATCCTTTTATTGTCTCTAGCCAATTACAGAGTGTTCTTTAAAATGACTGCTGTAGGAGCCGGTATTATTACGAACATCACCTAGGTTACCTGCAAGTGGCCACAGGTTTGGGGAGTACCACTCCAGCAGTATAAACAGCCTGAAAAATTCCTTCCAGGTTTACTCTTCTGGTTATCTCCCGAATCAGTACAGGTGCTACCCGTTTAGATCTCAGTTTCTTATGGACACACAGAAAATTGATTTCTACCATTTTCTTCATGCTAAAAGAACATTAAACAGTGGAAAAGTTTATTAAAAAGAGAGTTGCATACTTTCATTTGCATAACTGTAGTTTTCTATGTTGTGACAGAAGAATTTGAGGTAAAAATAAATTGGCCTGTGACAAAGTACACCTGCAACAAATACTAATCTACGATATTGGCACTGCAATGGCAAATTGTGCAATATGCTAGCTGTGTCTGAGGTGACAGCAACACTCCGTTTTCAGAGCTCTACTGAGACTTAACCGGGTCCCTTACTTTAAGATGCAGAATGGCACCCAAGTACATGCTACCTGGTACCAATACTTTATGACTGTCAGTGTATGAAGATCTGGCTAAGGAGTCCAGCTGAATTGACTGTCCTTTAAATATTCTCCAGTGGGGTCAGATAATGTTTTAGTCTGTATTACCCATCAGTAAGAAAATTCCTTAAATATGTATTACTGGTCTTAACTGTAAGAAGCCCATGAGATGGTATTTTTTGGGGGGGAAAAAGAATGAAAAAAGTCAACAAAAGTGTCTCTGCTACATACATTCACTGTAAGAATCCCACGAGTTGGTATTTGGCGGGGGGGAAGAGTGAAAACAGTCCAAAAAAGTGTCTTTGCTACATAGAGGATTTTTCTGACTCTTTATGGTCAGTGAGCCTCCTTCTTTCTTTTTAGGTTCTCTATGGCAATGGATACCAGTTTAAAATTTGTTACGTGGTATTATTCTTTTACAAATAAAAAAAGTAATGATGCATTTTACCTGTCATAAATACGAATATTTGCAGGGATGGCACTTATGAATCCTACCAGTTTTTTGTTTGAAGACACTCTAACCCCACAGTGCCACTGGGGTAGCCAGCCCGGAGGACGTAGCGCCCTAGAATTGATGACAAAAATAATTACAAATTACTGCCTAAGAAGATGTAATAAAAACACCCTCCTTTGCACTCCAGCCAGAGCAGAATGTGGAACTTGCTACTCACCACAGAAGGAATTCAGGTGAGTAATCAAACCTAAACATATTATCATCATCTTCTACGTAATTCTCATTTAACAGTGTGTATAACTCTTTCAGCTGAAAATACATACAAAAAAAAATCCAAAGATTTATCCACACACAGTCAGAAAAAACTTCCATTATTTTAGTTCCATACAAAAATTGGTATACTTACAACTTCAGCATTGCTAAGATCCAGCGTGTCCCACATAAAACCTTGCGGCAAAGAATATGGCTCTAGGCGGACATTGTCCTTGTCTGGTTCAATAGCACCATGTGAAGTTATAACTTCATCTTTTGATGGAGGAGAAGGAAAAAAAAAAGAAAAGGAGAACAGTTACATTGCTAACTTTCCTGATAGTTCTGAAAACCACATTTAACTCACATCACGTGTTTTCTCATAATTATGTGATAGAAAAATGAAGCTTTTAAAAACACTAGGAAGAAAATTAACATTATTAGCTTATATTACTCTTCATTCTCACAGATCGCATTCAGACTAACAACTATCTCATCAGAAAATCTACATATACGCACAGAACTCCTCTACCTCAACTATACCTAGTATTTCGTAACACAAGACAGCACATGCACAGGATTTAGCCAGCCACAAGATCCACAGTCTCACCAAGAGAAGCATGTTGTACTCACAGCTATCAAGCTCGGATCCTGTTCACCACTGACTTGAACAGACCTGAACTCAACAGGGTTACTCGGGAGCAGCAGCATAGTAAAAGTCAGGGCACTTAAAGGATGCTGGTGAAATGTGAAACTTGTTCTAAAATCCTACAGGAAAGTATGCTTTCTTCTCCTCCCTTACTTACAACTAGAGTCCTTCAGTGTACAGCTGTCAACAGAAGTTGTGCCTCTTCTATGAAGCACAGAACCATCTGTAGAACCATTTAGGTAGGAAAGGATATTTTAAGATCATGGAGTTCAACCATTAACCTAACACTGCCAGGTCCACCACTAAACCATGTCCCTAAGCACCACATCTACACATCTTTTACAGACCTCCAGGGATGGTGACTCAACCGCTTCCCTGGGCAGTCTGTTCTAACGCTTGATAACCCTTTTGGTGAAGAAATTTTTCCTAATATCCAATGTAAGCTTCCTCTGGCACAATTTGAGGCTGCTTTCTCTCACTCTATCCCTCATTATATGAGAGGAGATATCAATCCTCACCTTGCTAGAACCTCCTTTCAGGCAGTTGTAGAGAGCGATAAGGTCTCCCCTCAGCCTCCTTTTCTCCAGGCTGAACAACCTCAGTTCCCTCAGATGCTCCTCATAAGACTTGTTTTCCAGACCCTTCAACCAGCTTCAGTGCTCTTCTTTGGACATGCTCCAGCACCTCTTTCTTGTAGTGAGGGACCCAAAATCGAACACAGGACTTGAGCTGCAGTCTCACCAGCACTGAGTGCAGAGAGACAACCACTTCTCTGGTCCCACTGGCCACACTAGCCAGGATGCTGCTGGCCTTCTTGGCCACCTAGGCACACTGCTGGCTCGTGTTCAGCAGTGTCAACCAACATCCCCAGGTCCTTTTCCACCAGGCAGCTTTCCCAGCCACTCCTCCCTAAGCCTGTAGCACTGCGGGGGGGTTGTTGTGACCCAAGCGCAGGACCTGGCACTTGGTCTTGTTGAACCTTATACAGTTGGCCTTGGCCCACCAATCCAGCCTGTCCAGATCCCTTTCTGCTTAGAGCCTTTCTACCCTCAAGCACACCAACACTTCTACCCGGTTTGGTGTCATCTGCAAACTTACTAACAGTGCACTCGGTGCCCTCGTCCAGATCATTGATAAAGGTATTACATGGAATTGGCCCCAACACTGAGCCCTGGGCAAGACCACTTGTGACTGGCCGCCACTGGGATTTAACTCCATTCACCACAACTCTTTGGGCACAGCTATTCGGTGAAGAGTACACCACCCAAGCCATAAGCCACCAGTTTCTCTAGGAGAATGCTGTGTGAAATGGTCTAAAATGCTTTACTGAAGTTCAGGTAGGCAACATTCACAGCCTTTCCCTCATCCACTAATAGGGTCACCTTGTCATAGGAGGAGACCAGGTTAATCAAGGAGGACCCGCCTTTCATAAACCCATGCTGACTGGGCCTGATCACCCAGTTTTCCTGCATGTGCCATGTGATGGCACTCAAGATGATCTGCTTCACAACACTCCCCAGCACTGAGGTCAGACTGACAGGTCTGTAGTTTCCCAGATCCTCCTTCCAGCCTTTCTTGCAGACAGGTGTCACTCTAGTCAGCTGGGACCTACCCAGTTAGCCAGGACTGCTGGTAAATGACAAAGTGGCTTGGTGAGCACTTCTACCAGCTCCCTCAGTACCCTTGGGTTGATTCTGCCCATCCCCACAGACACGTGTGTGTGTCTAAGTGGAGCAGCAGGTCACTAACCATTTCCCCTTGGATTAGGGGGCTTCATCCTGCTGCCTGTCCCTGTCTTCCAGCTCAGGGGGCTGGGGCTCAGCCTTTGTCTCATCCTTGGTCACTACGTCTTCCCCTCACATTCAATAAAGGATGGAAATTCTCCTTAGCCCTCCTTTTGTTGCTAATGCATTTACAGGAACATTTTTTATTGTCTTTTACAGCAGTAGCCAGATTAAGTTCTAGTTGGGCTTTGGCTTTGCTAATGTTCTCCCTGCATAACCTGACAACATCCTCATGGTCCTCCTGAGTTGCCTGCCCCTTCTTCCAAAGACCATAAACTCTACTTTTCTTCCTGAGTTCCAGCCAAAGCTCTGTTCAGTCAGTCTGGGCCTCTTACCCACTGGCTTTTAAAAAAACGGCCCGCTCCTGCGCCTGTAAGATTTCCTTCCTGAAGCATGTCCAGCCTTCCTGGACTCCTTTGCATTCAGGACTGCCTCCCAAAGGACTCTGTCAACCAGGTCCCTAAACAGGCCAGTCTTCTTTCCGGAAGTCCAAGGCAGCAGTTCTGCTGACCCCTCTCCCTACTTCTCAAAGAATCAAACACTTTTATCGTTTGATGATCACTATGCTCAAGACAGCCTCCAGCCATCTAATCATCTCCCAGCCCTTCTCTGTTCACAGAGAACAGGTCCAGCAATGCACCTTCCTTCATTAGCTCTCTCACCAGCTGTCAGCAAGTTCTCTTCCACACACTCCAGGAATCTCCTGGACGGTTTCCTCTCTGCTATATTGTATTCCCAGCAGACATCTGGTAAATTGAAGTCCTTCCTAAGAACAAGGCTTCTCCCAGTTGCTTAAAGAATACGTTGCCTGCTTCTTCATCCTGGTTGGGTGATCTATAACAGACTCCACCATGGTATCCACCTTGTTGGCCTTCCCCTTGATTCTTACCCATAAATACTCTTACCCTATCATCACCACCATCAAGCTCTAGAGAGTCAAATGTTTCCTTCCCAAATGACAGGCAATCCTGACAAATAGTTATGGCCTGCTGTCCAGTTTGGAAGGTCATCATTACCAGCATCTTCACACAAACTCTGCTAAGTTTCAAGAGTCTAAATGTTATTGCCACTAAATGGCAGACTTGGCCTAGCTAAAGGACCTATTGCTAACAACTTTAACTAGAAGGCAGAAGAATAGCGAAGTTAATTTAATGCAAAGATCCTTACAGATATCCTTGAACCAATATATATTTTTTCACCTTAACATATCCAGCATATCAAATAGCGAACATTTCACAATATGTGCATTCAGCAAATAAAGGAAAAGCTTAAGAAAAAAAATAATAAAAAACCAACAAGATCAAGAAGCAATTCATAAGCACTGTTGAACAAAACCTCGGCCAGCCAAATTCATCAAAGTTTATTTCCACTGAACAATGTTAAAAAATCCTTTTTAGAGCCTGTGTATTTGCCCTTTTAGGCTGGCAAGTGACAGACTCCCATGTCTGTAGAAGTGCTGTAAGATATATGGACTAACCTGAACTAAATTCCTGGAACTGCTGTGCAGGCACCTGAACCAACTCTGAAAAAACTTCATTATAGTCAGAGTATTTTTTGATTTACAGATCAACTTATATAATCTCTTCCTCCACCTAGGCAGGATTACCACGACAATTACTACCATTAATTTACAGAGGTATTGGGATAGAGTTTGCATGGAGAAGAGCCAGGACAGGTCAGTTCAATCCAGCAAAAAATACTGCATCCAGGGACTCTGCTCTGGGCTTCTCTATGCAAGGAAGTCAGGAAGAAATGAGATCGTTGTGGATTAAGCTACCGAAATGGTTTAAAGTGGAATGCTACCTTGTGGAGGGAGCAAGCACAGTGCTCCTGTACTTTAGACTCTACCTTATTTCTGCTTATTCTACAATGGTCCACAGTGCATTGGAGAGAAACCTGCAGAACAATGACAGCTATTGCGCATGATACTGTTCTACTTGTGCGGTCCACAAGTTTCGTTGGCACTTTAAGAGTTATAACAGCTTAACCTGAAGATAATGAAGGAGGAAGAAGATTCAGAAAGCAATTCAGAAAAAGCAAGAGTCTGCAACTGTTTTCTCCAACAAAGACTAAGAACTACCAATTGTATTACCAGGCATCAGATCGGTATAAAAAGTAACCTGCCATATTCTTAACGAAATTAAAGGCAAGGAGAGGTCACCACACCATCTCACTTGGTACCAAGAACAGAGAATGGACTCTGAGAAAGCACATCTTCAAGGTAGTGCACACTGTGGAGAAAGCACATGAACACACAGCAGTAGGAGTGTCCACGCATAAGAGAAGCACCATTATCCAATTTGAGCTGCAAGAAAACAGCATAACCTGGAGCAGGAGAGTCATTATCTCCGAGACAGCAAATTCATTTATTGAAATAAAATAATATGGGAAAATAAATAAATAAAATCAAAGTTTACTCTTTGTCACCACTAGAGTTCTTATTTTCCCTGAAGTGAAAAAAGACTTCTACATTCTGTTGTTCAAGAGTTCAGACCTGAAATATACAAAGAAATGCTATTTCCATGGCTTTCCCTCTTCTCACAGAGAACATCAGGATAAGATTTACTAACACCATACTTTGTTGCATATGATTTGGCAGGAGGCAAGCACTTTCCTAGAGAACATCAAGAATTCCACGTAAGGCTGAAGATCTCTACCACAGAGAGTCCAACTTCGTACTCATTTTAGAGAACATGCCACACACCTGGCACACATTCTTTTAGTGGTCAATAAGACAGATCTTATGCCCAGGCCAAGTTAAACTTACTAAGCTTAGGTACGGGTTGCGTATCCCAAAACTGGTATTTACGTTTGGTAGCCTCATCAATATTCTTTGCTGGGCCCTGGCATGCAGATAGCAGCTCCATTGCTCTCTGGATGTCCTGAAGCTTCTGCATTGGAATGGCTGGATTCTGCACAGAGACAAACAGGAGAGAAAGCTTATTGAGTAGGTTTACTTTGAACAAGTTGTACAAATATGTTCACTTATTTTACTATTGTGTATTCTTTTGTGTCGTCTTCTCGTCATGGTTAGTTTAGGCATAACCTCTGGAGGGAGGAGGAGAGAAGGTTAGGTGGGCAACAGACAAGCAACTTCACAAAATACTTAGTAGTTCTGAGTAGTGCTTGCATGTAATCTTGAAACTTCAACATTTTAAACACAAATATTGCAGTGCTAAGGCAGGATACCAGTATCACAATAAAAAGCTTCTTATATTCTCTGCCGACCCCCTAACCATAAATACAATAAAACCACAAAAACTATATCAGCTTAGATATCTAAAGATACCATTGGTACACACAGAGATGTTTGAAGTTGTATTTTACATGAACAATATAAAATAATATTCAAATTCACTATGGTTCAGTACTTCAGGTACACTATATTCCTGTAACAGATGCTTTTTAACCTTAGTTATATTGTAAATGCCTTCTATTAACTTTAAATTATTATAGTAATACCTTTCTAAATTGTATCATACATAGGAGTTAACCAGCTTGCCACTAACACCAGCTGTACCAACACTCGCAACTAAAGATAATTTTAACTGACAGAAGCAGATAGACATAAAATTAATCAACTTTCCATTTAGCATTTGAAAAATCTTTATAGAAAAGTTAATTGAAAAGCATGAAACCTAAGACTAAGCAATTCTAAACTGATCTCTTAAAACCTCACTTTTGATCACTCCGTGTAAGTCTAACTGGAATTAGAATTTTACCTACATAGAAGAGTACAGAGGAATTACGGTAACAAGCTTCTGAATCTAGAGGGATTTTTTTTTTCTCTCTCTTTTTTAATCTATTTATTTGTTTTGTTTTGTCATCTCCCAAGTGGTAAGTCCTGTTCTGGAGCATACTAACAGAATGCCTGTGCTCAGGTTTTCTCAGACTGCAGTGCAATAAATACATTTGAAGGAATAGTCTCAAATGCATTGGAAAATTTTAAGCAATTCTGCACAGAGATTTCAAGCCAGATGGTTTTTTAACTGAATATCAATGGATTGCTATTTCTATACTTCACGTTCTTTATAGGATTCATGTCTTGAAAAACTGCCATAAATTATATGCGATAACGATGTAAAGCTTTATTTGGGACAGGCATCTGTCTCTAGTATACTCAGTCACAAAAGGAGTAAAACTCCCTGTCTGTACCTCAAGCAGGCCATCATTTTCTATTTATAATCAAAACTCTCTAAATATTATGCAATTTCTTTCATAAGGATTGCAAAACTTTACCTGTGAGCGTGCTTTAAACACCTGTTGTCTGAGTAGTTGTAAATTAACATATTTACACACTTTAGAGCAATACTATGGCAGCTAAAAGCCTACCCTAATTCTAGATATGGATTACAGTGACATAAGTTACTTCTCTCAACTTTTTTTGTTATGCACTGGTCAGATATAAATGCTTCTAATGTCACTGGATAAATTCTAAAATCTTATCAGTACATTATGAAATCATACATAAATATTGACATACAGTAAATTATTTTTTATGTTTACTTTACATCTCTAATGTTTTTTCTACATTAAGAAAATAAAATGTAAAAAAAAATACTAGGTTCTAAAAGATCTTACTAGCATACATAAAGTAAAACGTTTATGTTCTGGAAACAAATACAGCATGGCTAGGGAGATCAGGAGGAATCTCCTTTCCTTTCAAAATGTTCAGAGATCAGCTAAGAAGCTTGCTCTCAACCCTTTTTGTCTTCTTTCAGTGGAAAGCAAGAAAAACCTACACAGAACTCTGCAAGAATTAGAAAGATTAGTGATTTTGCTTAATTTCAGTTTAGGGGAAGTACCTCTTCGCAGCACTGTGCAACAGGGCTGAGGTACGCAACACTTTTTTTGCCTCAGTTTTGGTGACAAGACCTGACTTCAGACCTTTGATGTCTCTGAGCCTTGTAGCACAGACCCCGAGACTCCCTCTGATCAGGAGACAGGGACCACCGAGCCAACTAATCATGCGCAGGTGTCTCGGAACAGACCGGCTGCATCTGAGGGTGCTGAGCAAGGTTACTGCAGGCAGCACCTATCAGGCTTTAAAGGGCACAGCAGTTGGTGGAGGTTTCTTAAGACTGGAAAAAGGGAAATGTCACACCCATCTTCGAGAAGGCAAGGGGGAGGATTTTGAGAAGCCAGGGGTCAATATTGTTTAATGATCTGGACGTGACAAATAGTGCTTCCTCTGCAAGTTCATAGACTGCACTTGGTTGGGAAGAACGGTTGATACGCCAGACCACAGAGCTGCTATTCAAAACTACTTCGGCAGGCCAGAAAACAACAACTTCAAGTTTGACAACTGCAAACATTAAGTCCTGCATCTGGGATAGAAAAAGCCCATGCAGTGGCAGAGGCCAGCATGGACCAGCTAGGAGGCAGCTTTGGAGAAAAGAAATGGGAGGCCCTGGTGGGCAGAGAGCTGCACATCAGTCAGCAGTTTGTTGACCAGCAAAGAGACAGCTGAGTGCTGGGTGGTACCAGTAACACTGGCCAGCTAGTCTTCCCCTTTTTTCTGGCATCCCTGTTGCAAAGAAAGCATTGATATGGTGGAGCAAACTCAGTGGAGGTCCACCAAGATGACTGCTGAAGAACATGGCATACAAGGAGAAGATGAGACTTCGGTTTGTCCAGCCTTAACAAGAGGAGAGGGTTAAGGGAGTAGGAGAAATCTTACTGCTACCTAACAGGAGGATGTAAAGAAAACTGAGCCAAGTCTTTTCAGAGGAGCACAAGAATAAGACAAGAAACAACGGACACAAGTTGCAGACCAGCAAAACCCATTTAGATATATACTGGTTTTTTTAACCACAAGGGTAGTCAAGCACTGGAATAGGTTGCCCACAGTGGTTGCGGAGTCTCCATGCTTGGAGACCAAACGACCTGATCTAGGTCTGAGCAACCTGATTTAGTTGGATTTGGTCTAAGCAGAAGCTTGGTCGAAAGATCTCCAGAAGTCCCTGTGACTATGTTGTGTAGGCCACTGGTGACTACAACGACTGATAATACTGCAGATCCAGCAAGCTTCACCTGTGACACTGTGGACAGTCTACATCCCTGGGACTTGCAATGGGGAAAGATCAAAGTCTTGCGAGATGGGCAGTGAGGTGTCCTAAAGGTCACTGTAAGCATACAATGCTAACAAGCATTTATTGCTGTGATTACACTCATGGTAATGTTAAAAAATTACAGTTACACTTATTGATCTGGTTTTCTCTTCTCCCAACTAGTACATCCATTTCCAAACTCACCTGATCTCTGTTTTCAGAATAATTTTCAGTATGTTCAGAAACATCACCAAGTACTACCTGATGATCCCGCACATATTCTCTTAGAGGTAAGGTGCACAATGTCACCTTCCTCTAAAATATTTTGTAAACCTCTTTCCAACCAAGAGAAGGCAAATGCTAAAAAGCCTTTTTTTTCTATAACATATTTCACATAGCACAAGGAATACAAAATCTAAATATCACCTGAGTACAAGAGAAAATACACTTCTCTGCATTGATCCAGATGCTTTCAAAAAATCTAAAACTGAAAAGCTGTCCAAGACAAACTCATCTATTTATCAATGTGTACACCTGGAACACAGCAGAGAAGGTGTAAAATAAAACCAGCCAACGCTGATGCGTTTGAAACTAGAGAAAAGCAGAAGCCATATAAGAATAGCAAATTGGTTTACCTGCCTAAAGCTTGAGAGAAAGACTTAAATAAGAGCTTTTCTTTACGACAATAAAAGAGAAACTGTTGTAACATTGCTAACAAACTGGCTAAACTTCTTGTGACGGTAAAATAACCAGAGTGCCACTCCAAACAATTCAGAACAAAGATCGGATTCCACACTTGCAAAACGCATCACGCCAGAGAAATGGCGTGCAAGACTGAAAGGCGCTCGGGACTAATACCTTGCACATGAAAAAAGTGAATTAACGCAATTAGAGGCAAAATATGAAATAAGTTTGGTTAGCAGGAAACCAAGGAACTCCCAGCATACCGCAGCAACAAATTATGACTTTATATTAACATTAAAATTGACCTCACTCCAATTGTAAAACAGTTCAGGTTACCCGGTTACCACTCGCAAACAGTCTTCTTGTATTAGCAATCCATGCCACAGGCTTTACAGAAACACAGTATCAAAACGTGGTGAGATCAGCAAGTACTTAAGGTCTATCTACATATTTCAAAGAGTCCCCGTGCCAAACCTGCCTGTTCAAAACATTGAGGGTGACACAGAAGACCTAAAGGGACAACACAAAACCCATCAACATGTTAATGAATCAGAACACAACTTTGTTTCCCTTAAAATTAATTGGTAGCTGAAAGGTACTTCACAAAAGTACTTCACATCTTGCAGGATGAATATAAGTACTGGTACAACAGTGTAACCATCTCCACGTTAATCTGCTAAAGCAAATAGAACTATTTCAACATGGTCAATGGTCCATAAACCTTATCATGTTATGAACTTCAGTTCCTCAATCTAGATTTCTCTTGAGATAAAAGCTGCTTGTTAAAAAGCCTCCAGGTCTTACTATATACCATTCATTCAGAACATGGCAGTCAAAAGCACGTAGACAACGCTATTTTATCACAAAGGTCCCAAAGACTGTGCATCCTCTTACATAATTCTGCATTCTTATTTACAGCGGAGGCCTTTCAGATGGCACAAAGTTTCCTCAGTCTGTGTTAGAGATTACCACATTTTATGCTGCTTGTCTGCCCAAAGGAGACTGGCTAGTACAGCAGGTACGCTGTCCCTCCTCCTGCCGACGCTTGCCATGTGATAGCGTTATGCTGTGCAAGTTACTGAAACTCCACTAAGCCAAGTTAGGTGGTGACTAAACCACAGGTAATTCATCAAACACAAAATCTGTTCGAAAGCATTACCACTGCAGATTAAGATTCCCTGCAATCAAGCTGTCACTAGTCTGAGTTCTGACTGCTGGAAAAGAAAACACCTCCTCCTCCGCTTTTCTCAGAGTACACCACTGTGGTGGTGACGATGACTCTCCAGCTAACTTCATGCCGTCTGCAAACATCGGGTCCTACTTGCTTCTATCTCTATTCAGGATGGTAACCAACTGCTTAGTTCTGACTTGTGAAGGCAGAGCTACCAACTTGCTTTTACAAAAGCATCACGCAAAATTAAATTAGAAAACAAGCACAAATTAAAACAGAACCAGGCTCTCACTTTCGAAGGCTGTTGAATTTTAATCTCCTGGGAGTCAGACGCAGAATCTGATTTCGTGCCTCCAGAATTTGGTTTCTCCTTTTTTCTCTTCTGCTTCTTTTTCTTCTTCTTTGCTCCCAAGTCGCCTCCAGGGCTTCTGCCAGAGATTCAGAGAAAGTGCAATGAGAAAACTCAATACCGTCGAGCTTAAAATTAAAAAAAAAAAGTTAAATATGCAAAACCCAGTATTTTAATATGAAAAATCTCACAGCAATCTGAATGTGAAAAAAGGCAGGGGAAAGGAAGGAAGGAGGGAACTGAGAGCATTGATCAAAAACTTCCCTCAAGTGCTTTCTGATCTATTTTATACTCAGACCCCAGCACAATCAGGTGTTTTGACACACTAGTGTCAAATTGTGACACTGAATAACAGCCAGGGCTCTTCTCCAGCCTATTACCTGGCAGAAACATGAAACAATCAAATTCAATAGAGCTTGGAGGAACTCAGGTAAGTTACCTCCTTGGAAATTCAGTAACTGTTAGTGGCCCAATATTTTTTCCACTTCACGTTTAACCATCAGATACACCTAAATTTGAGAAGAATCAAAAAAACCATTCTGTTTTCAGGGAATTTTGTTTCTAACTTAGGTGGTGATGTATGTCCTAAAAACAGTAAGAAACAACACAAAACAAACCAAACATTTGTACTTTAAAACAGTAAGTACAATGGGGTCAACTTTAATTAAAAACCCCCAACCAACAAAGTATATGTTGCAGATTCTGAGATATTTTGACTACTGGCAATACAATTCCTTTCTTCTTTAAGGAGATTCTAATTTGACAAATAATCAAGATATAGAAACAAGATTAGATTAGAACTTGCAAAGTGTGGGAGGTGTTGGCAACTCTCAGACGGAAGGCAAATAAGGAGGCAATGAGTCAGTTAACACTGAATTTGTCTTCAAGAAGTTATCTCCCAACAAAACCATATGCACACACTGGACTTCAAGACAGATTCTGAGGTTTGGGGGCTGGAGTGTTTTTCCACCAGCAAAGAACAAAATCAATACAACCAACAACTGTTTAACTCTGGAGGGAAAAGAAATCAGATATGATACTCGCAAACAAAAGGAAAGAGAACTCACAAGAACATAATAATATAAAGTTATTAAGACCAGCACATTTGCAGGAGCCACATTATTCACGGTAACATGTTCGCTTTCAAGAGTCAGATACTAAGTCTCAGCACCTATCCCTTGTCAGAGCTGAAGTCAGCAAGAAAACACCCAGATGCCCAATTGGAAAATCAAATGCCTGCAACTAATCAAACACGCAAAGAAACAAAACCTCATTTTTGTGAGATCATTATTGCTCTTTAAAACAGCCTGCAGTGAAAAATCACCCTTGAGAAGTCCTTTAGAGCCCTTCACAGTTGCACAGGGTTAAGTTAAGCTCCCAGAAAGAGGGGAGGGAATTATAAACACATCAGACCAAGGAGTCAGCAGACAACCGTGCAGCAGACCAAACACACAAGGGAGAGGAGAGAATTTGTAGTATTTACTATGCTTTTGCACAAACAAAAGATGGGACTTGTATAAGTGAGGCAGGAAGAAAATTTTCTGTTACAGAACGAAGATACTGCCTGACCACCTGGACAATTCCATTAACATTTTCTAACAGGACTTCACCATCTCCTGGCAAAACTCAAGATGAAAATAGCGTGGAAAGCCATTTCATCTTTGCCAAGATTAATTTAATGAGGTACTCTTCTACTTTCTTGAATTGCCCACAAACTTTCGCCTTCCTCTAACATCTCACGCAGAGCGAACAAATGACGCCACCGTGTCCTTGAGCTGACTCCCAAGGGCTTTTGTGTGGGACAGACACCCACCAGGAGCTTCAGCAAACGCCCCCCTTGAAGAGACGCCCTCAGCAGGCACCAGGCCTTGAGTCGCAGGGGTGCAGCTCACTTGTTTTCTTCCCTGTCAGCAAGAGCCTGCCCCAATTACACCACAGGGGAATTCAGCTCACTGGGATTACCCGAGGGTCAACGTTTTATTTAGTTTGGTGAAATAATGAACAACTGCACTCAAAAAAAATTTTGGCAGCTGTGGAGAAAAAGCTGCTTTGCCAGAGTCTACTAATGTTATCCCCAGTTAAAGTATACTTTCACCGGGAAAATCTTAAGTTTTTTCTTTCCTTGTTCGGTCTTTTTCATATAGGAACACAGATTTTTTACCTGGAAAAGAGGGAAGATGGGATTAAATTGCTATAAAATACACATAGCACTTAAAGCCACCTTTTTAAAAGAATTTGTACATCACAGTCCTCAGCTGGTGACCTTCAGGTTTAGAGCTTTCACATTGCCTCTTGCAAAACAAATACTGGTATCATTGTGTGACAGGTTACCCGAGGACTGTCCAGAGCAGTTATTTATGCAGTCTCCTGCTTGGGTCAGTCTTTTTTTACTGTTACAGTCCACAGAATGTAGAAAGAGGATTTAAAGCGAGATTCACTCGTCCTTCAACTACGTAGGCACGCCTGCAACCCAGACATTTGGCAGCAGGCAGCACACAGAAACTCCTACTGAGTAAACAGGTTTCTCCAACACAAGTTACAACCGGAGATACCAAAGAAATTAGGGCAAAAGCAAAACCAAAACATCTCAAGATTTTTTTGTCCTTCTCATGGTCTGCCTTAAAAAGAACTTAGAGGCTCTAAAACTGGGAGTGAGAATGGCTGGGAAGGGAGGAACTTTGTTGCTCAACCTGTAGTAATTATGGTGGTCATGACAGCACAAAGGATATGCAAAGGTAACAAGATTAAAAGCAAAGACTCCTATTAAAAGCTTTTCTCTTAATTAAACATTCTTGTATGCTGACTAAGATTGGCGTCCTCCTTTGTATGGTCAGATACACCTATATGATGAAATGTATCTCATGCCAAATTGCACACAAAAAAGTTTAAAAAGTTTCCCACTTATATGAAAGCTGACCTTAAAGCATGAAATCTCTTTTGCTGAACGGCCTCGCTACAGCTGAAATGACGCAACTGAAGCGTGCGGGTCCCACGCGGGAAGCAGGGAAAGGATACGCAACTCAGGTTCCTGCTACGTCTCCTGGCAGGTCAGGAAATGTAACCTCTTCACGCATCAGATCAACACACCTGCCCCAGCCCAGCCCAGTCCACCACACAGACCACAGCTGGTTATACTAGTAAAAATACTCCATGTTAGACTTGCAGAAGATTTTGACTGTGTCAGTCTGGTAGAGACACGCTTATACCATGAGCACGTCACTGACAGGAGGGTGAGCCTACCTGCTGAGGTGCGCCTAAGCGCAGACACGGTCTAAGGTATTTTTAACTGCATCCACATTGATGGCTTTGTCAGTCTGATGAATAAGAGAGAAGCGAGGCCAACACAAATGTGATATGCAAATTGAAATTCAGCTGAAGCAGAAGAGTCAAAAGAACTCGTTCTGCTCCAAAGAGACTTATCCTCACCACTGAAACAGGCTATGGATATGACTCCGAGACAGTCGCTTAGGCCCACAGTTTTACAATTTCGTCTGCAAGTTACAAATGCAAACCCATGATCCCACCCACACACCTTTCCACTTAGGTACACACATCTGGTGTTTTGCATAACATGAAAAAAGACTTGCTTCTCCCTGCATGGGTTGTGTTTTGGTCTTTTTTTTTTTTTCATAAATCTGAAATATGGGGATACTTACTGCATTTGGGGAGGAACGCAGCAAAGGCAGAGAAACTTTGTGGAGCTCTGAGCAAAAATATGAAAAGGCGAGATGGAAGAATCAGGAGGAGTACGACAAATACCCTGTCACTCAGGTGGTCAAACTGTTTCGGCTTCCTTGGTTTTGATCTGAGATCATCTTTCCCACTGAATACTCATCCGTTTTATTTTCATTGCCTTTCGGGGCACTAAGTTCTGCTTTAGCAGAAACAGCTTTTTGTAATATCAACATCTGTTTTAAATTACATGCAATGGTAATTTTAAGTTAGCAATTTCTCAAATTTAAAACCAAACGCGTACTTCAGATGTTTAATTTTAAGCTGCAAAGGCCTAGGGCTGCATTGGGGTTTGGCCTTCACAATATTTTCTCTCTCTCTCTCTGTGGGTGAGGTTGCAAAACTACATTTCTGAAGACGTTATGTAGATCTTTTTGATCACAATAATCAGATCTAATGTATATAGGCAAGACTCCAAAGAAATTCAATGTAGTACCAGTTATACTAGGGCTGTCCTTGGTTCATAAATAAAATGGAAGCTTAGCTGGAAAGGGTTTTCCTGTTGCTGTATCAGACTATTACCACTTCAGGAGAACAAGACGGTCGTGACCAAAAGGCCTTACAGCCTTCAAATTCCACTTGCTAACAAACTACTGTCACTAACAGCCTCTCTCTCGACAAAGGCTTCATTTGCCTACATTTCAGCACTTGGAAATGCAAGTGTTTTGAGCGTGAAAACCTATTAGCAATGCCTTGAAAACTACCTTCACAGATATTCCTCAAAGCTCTGCATGTTTCCTCTGCCTCCACAGTCTGTAAGGCTGTGCTCCAAGACGTAAATCTCGCCTGCTAAAACTGAGCACTGCCTCCACAGTACCTTAAAAATGTTTTGGTTTTTTTAAAAAAATGTATCTAAAAGTAGTGCTGGGTATAAAGTTGCCACGTAGCAATTACCAAAGTAAAATACTAAAAGTAAATCATTTGTGAGGACTGGGGGGAGTTGTTTAAAAGTCATATTTTTAACTCATCTGTTTATTAAATGTTCTGTGTCCAAAGACCTTCTGCCACTGAGCACAGGGAGCTATTTAGAGTGAACTGAGACACCTAACAAAGCTAGGCTCTGCAGGGTGGATTCAGGTGAAATAAATACATTTCTTCTACATACACACTAAAAAAGTTATTTTGTAAACAACACTTTATTATGAAACAGAACAAATACAGCATAAAGAATCTAGCAGGAGAAAGCTGCAGACATAGAATAGGAGAACAGCAATGAGTCACACAACATACATAATCCTGCATCTAAAAAACAGGAGCAGAAACAGAGGACAAAGACATTTGCACAGTTGAGAGCTATCAAATGGTATTTCCTGCTGCAGTCATTCAGTGCTCAGGCACATAAAAAATAGCGATTTTTTTTAAAAAAAAAAAAAAATCGAAATCATACATATATATACAAACCATGCTTTTTGTGGTCAGCATTTTTAAATGTCACAAAACAGCTTGAAAGTAACTTCATTTACAAAGCAATCCTACTGACATGCAACACATACTCTACCTCCTTTCAAAAAGTGCAGGTTAAAATAGCATGCAATTAATACTGACTGGCAGCAGTGGAGACCATTCAGAATGATCAGTTGACACAGTCATAGTTTCAACTAGTAAGACTACTTATAAATTGCTTAGGTATATAAAACCTAGTCTAAGAGCTCAAAGCAAACTTTAAAGCTACCCCCAAAATTAATATACTATGATAGGGAGAACACAGGGAATTAGGCCCCTACTACCATACATTATTTCTGTTTGCTGCAATGTAAGATTTTTCTTTTCATTTGATGGAATTTGATGAACACTTCTGCCTGCAGACAAATAGCAGCAAACACGATTCTCAAAGATCATAGGTAAAAAAAGGATTTCAGAAGTCAGTATGACTTCATGCATCAGAAACATCATAGAAATTTGATACTAATACTTACAGTCTTTTTCTGCTGGAATGATCTACCACTAATTTAATTAAACTTCATATTACTTGGAAGCATTCACTTTCTTAACCAAAGACGAATAAAGCAGCTTGCTTGAAACACTCATTAAAATACATTCAGGATATTCAACAAAAAACAAGTTTTGGGGAGAATGGCGTACAGCCCACAGCCGCAGCAGCAGTCCCTCAGAACCCAGCGAGATCCACACTGGAGAAGAGCAGCCAAAGCTGCGATTCAGAACACACCAAAGTGCAATTCTTTGTTCCCTGGCTGCTTCTCACATGCCGCTTCTGCGTTCGCTGTCACAGCAGCCTGAGCGCGTAGCTGTAAGCCTAGCTACGCTGCAGAGGGCAGCTACAGCTCCATCGCACACACAAACACAAGAGGAAACCGGAGTAGGTGTAAGGTATGAACGAATTCTGGATGCATCACCTGGCTAACAAACAATCTCGCTCAGCACTTCAGGTCAGCCCCTTCAAAGAGCATTAAATAATCATTCTCCACTCTTAGTGGTGTTACTTTTACGTGTTTGGGAATCATTGACTGTGGCATATTTGTGCACACAAACGTAACGAAAGCCCCGAGAGAACTATTTTGTCCCTTTTTAATATCACAGATTTATATTACTATAATTATTTTGACACAACTACTTCAGCACGCATGTCATGAATTCACTGCAAGAGCAGCAATCATCGAAGTTTTCCCCTTTCCTGCCTTTTAGACAAGTTGGTCCTCCTAAGTCTCTTGGATTTCTCTTGCTACATTTCAGACGCAGAGCTGCTTGTTGCCACGCAAATCCTACGGGCAAGGATGCACCCTCAAACATCAATCACCTGCAGACATGCTCTCAACCAGATGCATCAGAAATTCACGAGGAAGATATCTGTGTTGTGGTGTATAGATTAACCTATTTCTATTTTAGGCTACTCCAGCCACTCCTAGTTGCAACCACCCAGCATTTTCTCTGCAATCGCATTTTCTAACCCTTTGGAAACAAAAAAAAGGGGGGAGAAAAAAAGTAAATTTGAATGAGGTCGGTTTTTAAAACACTTTTCTCCCACTCTCCTGTCCCAAAAGCGCCCCAGCTGTGGAGCACGCCAGGCCCCCGGTGCCCTGACGGGTGCGAGAAAAAAGGGGCCGGCATTGGGGGGGGCTGCCTCTGCCGGCAGCTCCCGAGCAACTGGCGACAGCGCCTGATCCGCGGCGTGGGAAGATTTAAGAGGCAAGATTAGCAGAGAAGGAACTACAGCCTGAACAACGGCGTCCGCCCCGGCTAAAGCCGCGGCAGGGCACACGCTCCGCTCTCCACGGCGTGTGGGTACGGAGGCAGCGTTTGCTTTGGACAATAGGTGACGTTGAGGAGGAGCGTCTACAGGACAGACCGACACATACGGT
>NW_009716498.1:0-9167 GCF_000703405.1 Apaloderma vittatum
GAGACCATCTGTCCGTGTTAGTGGCCAGTCCAGCCCTAACCCACGACAGGAGTGTTGGTTGACGAGCTCAGCATGATCCAGCAATGTATGCTTGCAGCCCAGAAAGCCAAGTGTACCCTGGGCTGCATCAAAAGAAATGTGACCAGCAGGTCGAGAGAGGTGATTCTCCTGCTCTACTCTGCTCTTGTGAGGCCCCACCTGCAGTTCTGTGTTCAGCTCTGGGGCTCCCAGTATAAGAAAGACATGGGGTTGCTCCAGCAGGTCTAGAGGAGGGCCATAAAGACGATCCGAGGGTCTGAGCACCTCTTCTGTGAAGACAGGCTGAGAGACTTGGGGCTGTTCAACCTGGGAAAGAGAGATATTATAGCAGCCTTCAAGTACTTAAAAGGGGCCTATGAGAAAGCTGGAGATGTACTTTTTACAAAGGCATATAATGATAAGACAAGGGGTAATGACTTTAAACTGAAAGAGGGTAGGTTTAGAGTAGACGTAAGGAAGAAGTGGTGAGGGTGGCGAGGCACTGGAAAAGGTTGCCCAAAGAAATTGTAGAGGCTCACTACTTGCAAGTGTGCAAGGTCAGGCTGGAATCTGAGAAACTTGACCTAGTGGGAGGTGTCCCTGTCCATGGCAGAAGGGTTGGAACTAGATGATTTTTAAGATCTCTTCCAATGCAAACCATTCTATGATTCTATGATTCTACAATTCTGATTCTACGATTCTATGATTATCAGTGCAGTCTTATAGTGCAATACCTTGGGTGATTCTTGTAACTATTATCCTCCTAGAGATCCTTTCTGAAAGTATTTAACAGGGGCACGAGAGCATGGTAGAAATGTGGGGGCATTTGAGAGCTGTGGGTATCCATACCATTTGTTCTTCACACCTGTTCAATGTTCCTAAACCATGCCTGCATTCCTCTGTAAAACCATTGTAAGGGGTCCAGCTAATCTGCAGAATGACACCACTTGTAGACATTTCCCATTGAAAGTCTGAGAAATGCTGACATGAGAAAGCCCATGGCAGTGCAAGCAATGGGTGGGGTTGAATGTCAAGTATTACAGAAAATTTGGAAAACCTTGGATTATGCTGTCACTTGGCCATGGCCTAAATCACCAGATGTGAGGAAAAGCAAGTGATGTGTAATGAGGGCTTCATTTGTGTTTGGCTTACCCTACAGGACTCTCAAAGCTCTGGATGATCATGCAAACCATATGTGGTGCAGAAAGGACAAATCTGAGTTACTGGAGAGAGAGTCTTGCTGTTTCTGGGGTCAGTGATCTTCACCCGGATTAGCCCAGAGTGGTTTTTTTCTTGGTATAGAATGAAGATTATACTACCAAAGCCAACGGATTTTAACTGTCATGTTATGAATGGCATTACTGTAATTAAATGCCTCAGCATGTTGCCTTAAACAAGTAGCTTGTTGGAGAATTCATCACTAAAAAAAAGAATTGAAAAAAGAATACAATGTTTTGGAAAGGGCAAAGGAAGAGACTTCACTTTCCTCCCTCATAATCTTGATTCAGCACTTAAAACTCCTCCATTCCCTCAGCAGGCCCTGCTGACTCATATGTGGGGATGATATGGGCAGCTTTCCTTGACCTCAAGCCCCATGTTCTCTCAGGAGCTTTATGGAGAGGAGTAAATTCCACAGTTCTGCCTTCCAGATGGATGCATCAAGACGGAGATAATCAGGTTCAACACCGCAACTCAAATGCTGCATCTCTGTGTACCTGCGAGCCTTGTTTTTAGGTGACCTGCTGTTCTGTGAACACAAACTTCCCTTCTGGGATTTCACGGCAGGCAAGGGAGCCCCAGCCTGGGATTTGCAGAAGTCTGCGCAGGTGATGGGAGATGCTGAGGTGTTGCGTTGTACTCTTGCAAGAAGCCTCCTTCCTCTGGTAGTGCCTAGCTGTGAGGGCAGAAGGGCTCAGTGCTTTCTTCTGATGTGTGCAGGGTGCTTCTCTGGCACGTGAAGACTCTGCTCTTTCTCTCTTGTCTGCCTCAACCCCATCCCCAAGGTAGGCACTGCCCAGTGGGTCTGCAGGGCAGGATCAGTGGTTGCGTTGGTTTCTCTGCTGAAGCTGCATGGCTCCATGCCCTCCACCTGCATGCACACAGGATTTAATTTCCTGCCAAAATGCTCCTTGTGAATGCAAGAGGTGGGGGAAGCTTCTGGTCTGAAAATCCTCTATGGAGCTACATCCCCATTTGGAGCTATTTAGGGGTTGCGTGCTTCAGGCAAGACAAAGGATGAGTGAGGGACAGGAGTGCCTGGATATTAAGAATTGCTGCTAAAAGAAGTAGGTGAGAAGCTCTTATTTCTTACAAATATATAACCAAAATGTCTTCCCCAGGTGAAAAAGAAAATAACCAGGTTCATAGTTGTTTGCAGAACAGCCTCTCAATTTCCCTCTTCTCGTTCTTTGTTTCACTTCTTTCTTCTGTCACTATTCAACAAGGTTGTGATCCTTCCAGCTGCCCTATGGAGGGCTGCCCTGAGTTCAGCTCTTGTGCCAGCTAAAACCAAAGGGCCTCAGGCCAAGGATGTCAGGTCGAGTCCTTCAAAGTTATTTAGATTTCCAATACCCAAGATGAAAGATGGCTCCTTTGTCAAAGATGTTGTATTTGGGGGTGTTTTTCTAATTGACCCAGGGACAGCAGGGGTTTCACAGCAAAGGACATAGGCACCAACAAAAGGGTCGGCTTATTTTATTGTGTATTTCAAAGTATTACAAGAATAAGGTGAAGAAAGCTTAATATACTCTAGTTTTAAGCAGCAAGGAGAACAAGCAGGGTAACACATCTAAACATTACTATATACAGTTAACAATAGCTATTAAGAAAGATACATCTCCAATCATCCTTATACCATCATCCAGTCGCTGGGGCATTGCAGGGAGGGTTCTGGAGAACCGCCCCGGCAATTGGGAAGTCCTAAGCAGTGCGTCCACTCATAGGTGAGACCTCCAGCCATCTCTGCAAGAGGGTCCAGCTTTTACATTATTAAATAAACAGTCTTACATAACTTCAAATGCAGGAACATCTGGTTTGTGCACTCTGTTGGATTCCTCCCACAGTCTGGCCAGGGCTAAAGGAAGAATACAAGGGAGTCTCCCTATCTATTTCATTGTTAGCTTCCACTGCATATTTAGTGTTACAGATTGGCATTGGAATATAGATATATACACACGCTAAAATAGATTATCAATACATTAAATATGTGATTAATACTGTATAGTGTGGGGTTGTGAGGTTCATCCATAGGTCAGCTTTCATTCAGGGCTTACAGTTCAGTCCCTAGCACTTCAGAGAGGGACGAGATTTGGCACGAGGCAGTTAAAACCTTGGTTAAGGGATGCTCAGGCACTCATGCAGAATCTTTGGGGATCATGTGGGAACCTGAAATTGGGAGAAGGGTCCCTCATCTGCGAGTCCTACAGCTGGTCAGCTGAATTTACAGTCTCTCCAGGTCCAGCAGCCTGCCTTTCAGCATATCCCACTCCCGAGTTTGGTGTCTGCAGCCTTGCAGAGACTGCACTCAGTTCTATCACGCAGACCATTAGGGTAGACAAGAAGCAGTACTGGTCCCAGGGCTGGTGTGAGAGTCACCACCAGTTCATGGCTGCCAGCTGGTCTTTGCTCTGCTGGTCACACCTCCTTCAGCCAATTTTCCACCCACCTTATTGTCTTCTTATTCAGCCTATATCTTATTCATCCATCACCAATCTGATAATAAGGGCATTATGGGAGACTGTGCCAAAAGCCTTGCAAATTGTCCAGAGTGCTAGTCACCACATCATGGAAAGCAAAATTTTACTGGCTCAGGCATGGTTTAACTTAAATGGAAGTTCAGCTAACTTTTCACTGCACTCCCTCCATCCTCCAGGATGTGATGTTAGTGGGGATCAAATTCGTTCGGGTCTCCCTGCCTCCCATGGAGTTGACATACCTTTGATATACACTCATGCTGCTGCAAAAGCAATTGAACCCAGTGCTGAATCATCGAGTCCCAAATATTCCCTCCAATGATCCAAACCACTTGTACCCTGGGAGAGCATACAGATGATGACATTCAAGATGGAATAATTATGTAGTGGAGTCTTGCAGTATTTATGTGGAGGGTTATTACACCAGAGCTCCAAATGTTAGCAAAATCATCCCAAGTAAACAGCCTGCAGGGTTTGCATGTCCATCTTCCACTCTCATAATGCTCGCTCATGTTTATGGGCAGACTTATATGGGATTTTATTACTAGCATCTTTCTCATTAATAGCCTGCTTGAGTTTTACGGTATATCTTTTTGGCACAAAATCAATTGAGAGTTTGCAATTACATTTCCTGATAGAAGATGCTGTTTACATCATGTTGTTCTGTAAATCTTGGACAAAGTGATCTATGTGGGAGCATCAGGCGTAGTCCTGGGCCAAAGACACCAGAAGGTTATTTGCAGGACGTTTATGGCCAAGAGGACAGAGTTTTTGGCCAGAGTTACAGTGTCTTCCCTCAACTGGATGCAAGAGCACAACTGGATCTGCAGAAGGGATGGGAATTTGAAACAGGGTTTGACCTGAGGCACTGCAGGCTGGGAAATGAATGAACGCCATGGGATTTTTTATTTGAGTGAAGAAGGAGGGGAGGATTAAGGACAGTGATATTAGACCTGCTTGCCCTTGCAGAGGTGCGACTTGCCTAAGTGCTGAGCTCTTTCCGCTCACTTGCGAGGAGGCCTTGTATGGGCACACTTTGTGCAATGTTAGGCAACATGCCACATGAATCACTTTGCAGAGGCTGGAAAAATGTAGCAACATATGGAGCTGAGTTTGGGGAAAGAATTGAAAATAAACCTCATGACTTGAGTGGTTTCCTCCCATGGCAGCTGTTCACATGTGCACTTGATGCTTGATATGGGCCTCCTTGCTCACTGGGGAGATACCTGGAAGTCATCAGTGGAACACTTGCTCTCCAGAAGCTTTTCACCACCTCTGTTTGCAGATCCTTGGGGCAAGGAGTGAATTGTGCACTGCGCTGAGGAAAATGCAGTATCTGCTTCCCTGTACAAGTTTCGTGAATTTCTTGGGCAGCATTTCCTCAGCCTGTGAGCTAGATTACATCTAAACCCAGCAGCTGTTAAGTAATCTGCACTGAGGATGTCCAGCATGGCTTGAGGAACCTAATAACTAGGCTGGGACGTAGTGGAAATCAATTTCTAGTGGACTCAGTGTAGCCATATCCACATCTTATTAAAGTACTTTAGCTCCAATGCTGCCCAAGCTATCACAGCTCTCTCCAGGAGATTCAGCTCTTTCACCAATAACCACAAAACCGTTCAAATTGAGTGGAAACCAAATGCGTGGCAGTCCTTGCTCTAATTAAGCTGTTGTGAGGATAAAGCTCAGGAAGAATAAGTTATGTCTGTTGATACAGACTTCACATGTGACACTGGCTAGCTGCTCTCTTAGGAGCTCAGCTCCTCAGCCATAAAAGGAGAAGGAGTAGTGCTCTTTGCCTTAGCTATTTCGATTTTTACTTTTACAGTGGACAGGTAACCATACCAAAGGCAATCCAATTATTACTCCGGGGACAGAAGCTGAAGCAAGTTAAATCTTCTTAGAATAAAACAACTTCAGTAGAGGAAGGTAAATACAAGAGTTAGAATAGAATAAGCTCACCTGAAAGAAGAAATTCAGCAAGAGTTTGGACTAAAAGCACAGCACTGCCAATCTTAAAGATACAGCTGTTTAGGGCTGTCAGGCAATTCCTGTCGGGGCATCTCCTTTGGTCAAGCTGCCACCCAAGCTGTGGATATGCATGTCTGGCTCAATCATCTCCAGCCTGGAGCCCTGGCAATCACTGAAGCAATCTTTATGCTGTAGGAAAATCATGGCTAAACACTTATTTTCTTGGCTGGTTTTTGCATCTTCTCTGAGGGCACTGGCATTGCACTGGGCACTGAATCCCCACTAATGAACAGTGCTGTTGGGTGGTTTGTTGTCCTCTTTCAGGGACTAATCTGAGGTGAGGGCATCCTTGAGACTAAGTCACTAATTTTGCCATTACTGACTCAGTGTTCTTGGGATGTCCTTTCCCTATTTCCTCCGTGGGAAGTTAGTTACACAAGGCCAGCCTAGTATCTCCTCGGGATGTGAATGCCAAAATGCAGAACTGTGATGTCTGGTGACATCACTTGTCATTTCTGTCAGACGGAACTAGAGGAGGCAGTTTCTGGGACTGTCACAGGACCAAAGGCTGAGGAAAGATGGAGAGAGGCGTTTCCATCTCAGTGCTGGGTGGGCAGTACAAGGGGACAGAGGTGTCTCCCAGGCTCTGCTGTTGTCTCTTGTGGAGCAGTTGCCTTGTACATTCAGGAACAGCATCAGCTTCTATTCGGGACAGGTCTCATTGACTTCTCTTGAGCTTCAGAGTGGCTTTTATTAAGAGGCAGGAATTTTTACTCGCTTTTTTTTCCCCAGAAAGTGGTATGATAGCCCAAGTTTTAGTGGGCAAGGCCAAGGCTCACCCTTGGCCCTCACAGATGGGTTGAGTCTCAGTTCCTCTTTAAGAGCCTGGGGAGACAATGAGTCCTCTGCTTTTTGCAGACAGGTGGAAGCATTCATTTGCTAAAGACAATGTGTCTACCCTGAGCTGGCCTCTATATAGTCAACTAAATACTACTCCACAGGTTGTATCGTGAATTCCCCAGACCTTGGACCTCTAGAGAGACTAGATGAAAAGCAGTTCAAGAACAAATTATTTCTCTCCACTTCCTATAAAAGGAATTGAAGGTGATAAGCAGATGTCAACACCTGCACTGAAAGTATTTGCTGTTAGGTGAACGGCATCTCACCATGGTGCCTGAGACCTTGATGAGGTCTGAGCAAACTCTGTTCCTGGTCTCACTCTAAACAAGAGTCCTTCATGTGAGGAGCCCTCCTGCAAAGAATTAGGTACTGATTTTTTTTGTCTACTGCTATATCCATGATTACTCTTACCCAATAGGGGCCCTGCTCCAGCCAAACTTGAGTGTTTGTTTAATGTCTAAATGGAAGGGGGATAATGATGAACTTAAAGTTATTTATTAAATGCTCTGGCGGAGCAAGGGGTGCACAAGAATTAGCTGCAAAGTTGGTTGCAGTAAATATGAAGCCAAGGTGGAATCTGGCCAGGGATTCTCTCACTCATTTCCTTATCCCAGAGCGCTTCACTGAGTTTAATGGGCTAAATATGTCCAAGACCATTTTTTCCATAGTCATAAGTTTTCAGCCAAAAGTATCTGTACTCCAAGCACTTTTTCCTGTAACGCAGAAAGGCTATGCCTTCTGCCATCTATGACATGTATGGACCTGGTAACTCTGTTCACAGTTGTTATTTATTTCGTCTGTCAACATAAATTTCTGTTGTTTTTTTTTTTCTGTGTCTGAAATGTGAGTTTATGCAGGAAGACATATCACCATGGCTTTTCAGGATAGGGTAAAGCTGGCACTACTGGTGTCCAGGTTATTTTCAAAGAATTAGAATGATTCCCACCACTTTTTGCAGGGGCGGCTCAGCCATCCATACAGGAGCAGCTGAACTGCCATGAATTACAGCCTGATGTATTCCTGAAATTGAAGCAGTTTTACTGTAATAATCTCTGTTGTGAATGGTGGTAATTAATTCTCAACAGCTTGTGAAACAGCTGCTGGAGCACAGTGTTAGGACTGTGGTTTGCCACCAGGAGAGGTGAGCCTGCTTTGCCCTCACCTCTCCAGCGCAGCTGCCCATTTTGAACTGCATGTGCCAAATCTGCAGGAGGGGAAAACCAACTGACCCAGCAGAGACCTGACCCAACAGAACCGCAGGGACTGTTTTTCTGATGCATGGATAAACATCTCATATACAACAAAGGGAACCTGTGTGATAAACAGTGTAGCCTGGTTCAGTTCTTAAAAACCTAGAATTATTTGGGTTGGAAAAGACCTTTAAGATCACTGAGTTCAACTGTTAACCTAGCAATGCTGGGTCCACCACTAAACCATGTCCCTAAACACCACAAATACACATACACCTGCAGAGATGGTGATTCAACCACTTCCCTGAGCAGCTAGTTCCAATGTTTGACAACTCTTTCCATGAAGAAAGTTTTCCTAATATTCAGTTTAAACCTCCCTTGGCACAAACTGAGGCCATTTCCTCTTGTCCTGTCACTTGTTACTTGGAAAAACGAGACTGACCCCCACCTTGCTACAACCTTCCTCCAGGCAGTTGTAGGGAGCAACAAGGTCTCTTTTCAGCCTCCAATTTTCCAGGCTAAACAGCTCTAGTTCCCTCAGCTGCTCCTCATAAGGCTTGTTCTCATGTCCCTTCACCAGCTCTGTTGCCCTTCTCTGGACACACTCCAGCACCTCCATGTCTTTCTTGGAGTGAGGGGCCCAAAACTGAACACAGGATTCGAGGTGCGGCCTCACCGGTGCCAAGTACAATCACTTCTGGCTTGTGAAAGCAACAGTTTCTTTCTCAGAGCTGCTTCGGCTCCTCGCAGGGCCGCATTGGTCTCAGGTGTCGATGTTCTCCTGGTGTAAAATGAACAGTTACTGCACCAGAGGCCTTCAATTTGCAAGTGCAAATGTGACATAAAGGGGTCTAATATGCATGGGGCTTGTAATGGGTGACAGCTTAAGAGCTGCACTTTGAAAATATGGTCCTCTGTGTCCCATTTTCTTCACTTGGCTTTCGTTTACTTTCTCATACACATGGGAGAAATTAAGAACATAGCATTTACTACTCTCTGGCAGTTTTGTGTTGCTGATCCCTTCTCTTTCTACACCAAAAAGAGAGCAGAGGCTACAGAACTCCACCGATATGTTGCAGGAAGGGTGAGGCGATTCCTGTTTTCTGCAGTGCTGCGAATTGGATGGGATGATTTTTATCATCACCTGAAGTCTGAAATCTATGCACCTACGAAATAACAGGGGCAGACAGTGAACAGTTTTGAATGGTGTGCTGCATATACTGTGTGCCTCCATTCCTATTGAATTTCGAGCATCAGTGAAGGGAGTGCTGAATCCAAAGGGCCATGCACCCAAAGTGTAAAGTTTTCTGAACACTGGAAGCTGCCTTTGCTCTCTGCTCTGAGTCTTGCAGCAGGCTCGTGAGAACATTATGCTTTTATATGCATCTGGAGACAT
>NW_009716498.1:9198-32945 GCF_000703405.1 Apaloderma vittatum
GAAAGAGTGAAGTGCATTTCTTTGAGCACTTTGCATGTGTGAATGAGGCAAGAAGAGTGTTTAATTTTTCTTCTTCTCATGTCGCATACCTAAAGTTACTTTTCTCTTTCAAAGATATTATTTCAAGGTGTCACTAGATGCACTTTCCTAGGAAGGCAAATCTGCTGAAAAGACTCAAGATGTATGGTTCCTTCCCACCGATGACAGAACAGCTGGTTCTCTGGTTACCAGTCCTTCCTCCGCCTTTTTTTTCCTGAAAAAAGCCCAGCAAATATTGCAAGCTCATATCTATTGCAACTGGTGAGATAAATGACTTAAAAAGTGAGGTATTGCTTTTATTTTGGAATGTGCTAGTATAGAGAAGTGGTTGGTTCAAAGAGAATTGTTACTATCTTTCTGAGTACAGAGCGAAACCTCTCCAGGAAGCTTTTTCTTTCATAGTTACTACGGTCCCTGCTCCTATCCCCCCTGGCCCCAGTCAATCATTGAGCTGGGCAGAGGATCAGGTTGGAAGAGTGGTCTGGCCGTGCAGTCACTGAAGCACGGGGTCACAGGTAGGTGGATGTCATAAAGTTCTGGGCATCTCTACTCCAAGCTCCTTCTCAAAACAGGAAAACTTTAGTCAGGTCAGCTGCAGCTTTTCCTGTCTGAGTTTTGAAAACCTCCAAGGACAGAGGTTCCACAACTTCTCTAGGCAGCATTCTCCCATGCTGTCTACCATGAAGCACAGTCCAATCTGATCCTCCCAATCCTGTCACACTTGCAACTACCCATCAGGTAGCTGCTGACCTCTGATAAATTATCTCTTAGACTCCTCTTGATCAAAGTGAACAAGCTCATCTGCCTCAGCATCTCTCCCTAGGTCTTGTTCCCTAAACTCCACACTCCTTCAACAGGGTTGCTAAAAACTAGACCCAGCAATCCAATACCCAATAGAGGAGAACAATGACTTCCCTTGATTTGCAGCTTTGCTGCTCTAAATACAACTAAAAAGGCAGCTTACCCTTTTTCCCTGCGAGAACACATTGCTGGCTCATAGTCAGATGGTGTCCACAATAACCCTTGGGTCATTTTCAGCAGGGTCCCATCACTGCCCAGTTGATGATGCAATTGGTCACTATGTGGAAATTGCCATTCTTAGCTAAATTACAGTTGCGCATGTACTTCTGGGGCTCTGAGGGAGATCCCCATGGCATGAGATTTGGACTAGATAATCTAGCCCTCTAGGAAGGACCAAATTAATCCTCATTTTTCTACAGGAATATGGCTAAAAGCAGCAAATTTCTATGTATTGAGAAACCTTTTGCTATTCCCAAACACTAGACATATTTGGACTATAATCTGATATGAAAACTGGAAGCGAAAGTGTTATTTGATTCCAAAGTTTTAGGGAATTGTGCTTGGCTTAATTTGGAGTGATAGGTCTGCATCTTCCTGATTTAGAAATATAAAAAGAATTTCTCTATATATTTTTTGTTGTGTTCTGTTCAGTAAAATTAATGTTATTCATTACATTTAAACAAGGGTTAACTTGCCTTTCTCGTAAGTAATTATCTCTTTTCCTTTAGGAGTACATAAACACATGTATTTGTAGCATATAAAGGCTCATGCCAAACTTACAGAAGAAATCAAGGAAAACACAGTGGGAGCTGTCTCTGTGATCTTAATGACCAAAGGATTGTTCTTCTTAAAGACTGAAGGACTATTCCCCAAAACATAAAAGTGGGTCTTGCAGTAAGGGTTAAGTACTTAGTCTGAATTCACTTCCTGGAATGTAGGGTTTGTTAAAAGTGTCTTTATATATTTACAGATTTCGGTTCAACACTGAAATGCCCATTTTGATGAGCTAGTGATGAGATGTCATTACCCGTTCCACTGCCAACCTTCCATTCAATAATTAGCCACCCCACTCAACATTTTTGCTTGTGCTCACTTTGATTGGATAGAATATTCATTGGTAGAAACTGTTAAGACTCACATAAATCTATTTATGTGGATCCCCTAATCTTTTTCTGCATTTAAGGGATCTAATAATTCTAACTGTCTTTCACTTGTGACTGTAAATTAATTTGGTAAGTTCTCATGCTATATTTTGTGAAAATTTTAAGACTTTGACTCCTGAAATGAGCTGCTGTAATCTTTACTGATAAGCATTCTGCCAAATGAAAGTCCTTCACAACGTTTTTATGATTAAGAATATTAAAGTTTAAACCAGCCATGAAAAAATTGCAATTTTTGGTTTTATACAGCAATAATAGAATCCCCGAGGAAAACCCTGCAATATGAGGAAGGGTACTCCTTGGAATGTTTCTCATCTGATCAAATGAAGATCTGTACAGCATTAATGTCTATATATGAGCTCATCATCTGGAGTCTCTTTATACTCAATGAATCGCAATAGATGTATTCATGACATGATTCATGTCATCACAAAGAATCTGTCTGAAGTAGTTGGTTTGAACTGCTATTTTCTCTGCAGTGACTGTAAAGGGATGTCATTTGTCCACACGTATGCATCAAGTGCCATTTGAGATGCTGCAGCGCATTTAACACACCTGCATGGAGCTGGCCGGTGTGTTGTAGTTCCTAAAGGAGACCTGTCCTCTTCTGCAACTGTAGCTGGAGACAAGGCATCTTGGGTGGCATTAGGTGCTTGTGTTAGATAACTGAATCAAGACAGCCTGCATCAACAGGGTCCCAGGTGTTCTGGAATACCAGTGTAGGAGATCATTCTTGACCTCTGATACTGCTCAGGGAGGAAATGAACATCTCATGGGTGCAGTATCATGTCATCCAGCTCTGTGTAGAACTCCTGGATCCTCTCAAGCATATCAAACAACATCAGACAGTTACGTTTGTTCAACAAAATCAAGTCTCAGAGCTGACTGCGATGTGAGTTTACCACACATGTGGACAGCTAAGTTTCTGCCTATGAATCTGGAGATGAATTCTACTCCAAAGGTAGATACCTCTGATTTCCAATCTTTGTCACAAGTGGTTAGTATTCAGGGACAGGTACAAATGAGATCCTCTCACTGCTCTTCAGAAAGTGTCTATTTGCTAGTGGAGATCAGTACAATGTAGCATTGATGACATCCCTTTCCACAGGAGCAATGCTTGCAGTCATTCTTGAGTGGTGACTCATCAAAAAATTCCAAAGTACTACAGTTGAGACTATTTGTCTGCTCTAACATGAAGATTTGGAATTAAACATCTTACAGAAATCCTCCCTTAGGAACTGCTAGAGTCTCTTACAAGCAAAAGTATGCAAGGGTAGTTAGTTTTGTCTCTGAAAAGTGGTGTCAGTGAAGACAAAGGGACTATACTCTAGGTAACCCCACTTGGGTGGGAAGGTTGAACAGACGACACACAGAGGACCCTTCCAACCTCAGCCATCCTGTGATTGTAGGACTCTATGATTATGCAAAACTGGAGTTTGCCTGACTGCAGTGGGGTCAGTACAGCTGGGGTTTGAAATTAGGTACCTGCATGAATGTTTTCCGAATCGGGATTCATCCAAACCCAGGTGAAACATAAGGCTTTCATGAATTGTTGTATAAGGAGCAAGGCCATTCCTGGTTTCCATCTGTGTGCTAAGATCCTGCTGATTTCACTGAGATTTCTTTATCTAAGAAGCAGTTAATAATGCAAATACTTATTTGGATCTGAATCTGAGATCAGAAAGGATGACAGCTGGAGCCTACCTATCTCCCACTAATACTGTCTTTATCCATCTCTACTAAATTAGTTTCTACATTAAAGCTATTTTTACATTTTTTCTCTTTGAGATTTTAGCAGTTTACTACTAAATTTTGCTCTTTTGGGATAATCCAGTCTTTAGAAATCAGGTTTAACACTGAGATTTAATGCAGAGCTTAGTTCAATCCATATCTGACTATTGTGTGATATTTTAAAAGATTTCTTCTGAAGTACATGAGACTTATTGTGCTAAAAAAACAGGTTAGCGAACTAGATGGTTCACTGCTCTGATCCAGGACAGCATCCCTAGAACAATTTTTGACCAGTCCACTGAACTTCCTTGTATATCACAATTGCAACTCAATATGAAAATGTGACTTAAATGTGGCTCTGTCACTTTGGTTGACACAGGGTGGACCGAAAAGACCAACATCATCTGCATTTGATTCACAGCACCTTGCATTGGTCCGGGTGACCCTGGCATATGTTAAAGAGAGGGACAGCGTGGTGACTCCAGTGAAACAGACACCTGACAGATGGAAGAGATCTGGGTCGGAGAAATCCTCATTTTCAATACAGTCTAGGGGATGATGTTCTGGAGAGCAGCCCCACAGAAAAGGACTTGCCGGTGTTGGTGGATGAAAAGCTGGATGTGAGTCAACAATGTGTGCTTGCAGCACAGAAGGCCAATGGCAACTTGGGCTGCATCTCAAGAAACGTGGCCAGCAGGTCATGAGAGGTGATTCTGCCCCTCTGCTCTGCTCTGATGAGACCTCACCTGCAGTGCTGTGTTCACCTGTGGAGCCCTCAACACAAGACAGACATGGACCTGTTGGAGCAGGCCTGGAGGAGGGCCACAAAAATGATCAAAAGGCTGGAGCACCTCTCCTAAGAGGACAGGCTGAGAGAGTTGGGGCTATTTAACCTGGAGGAGAGAAGGCTCCAGGGAGACCTTACAGAGGCCTTCCAACACCGAAGGGGGCTACAGGAAATTTCATGAGGGAATATTCACAAGGATTTGTAATGACAGGATGAGGGACAATGGTTTTAAATTAGAGCAGGGTAGATTTAGATTAGGTGTTAGAAAAAAAGCTCTTTACAATGAGGGTGTGAAACACTGGAACGGGTTGCCCAGAGAGTTGGTGGAGGCCCCATCCTTGGGCACACTCAAGGTCAGGCTGGATGGGGCTCTGAGCAACCTCATCTAGTTGAAGATGTCCCTACTCACTGCAGGGGGGTTGGACTTGGCAACTTTTAAAGATCCCCTCCAGCCCAACATATTGTAAGATTCTATGATTCTAAATAACAGAATAAGATAGTAAATTAACTTACTCTCCAGACAAACCTACTTAATTAGCGGATGCTGGCATTAATATGCAAATTAACAACAACTTCTTAAAGCAAAAGGAATAGA
Source organism: Apaloderma vittatum (assembly GCF_000703405.1). Lineage (NCBI taxonomy): Eukaryota > Metazoa > Chordata > Aves > Trogoniformes > Trogonidae > Apaloderma > Apaloderma vittatum. Next base: position 14,312 of record NW_009716498.1, read on the forward strand.
GAATAAAACTTATGTAATCAGTATACTTACTCAGTTACACCTGATGTTTTCACCCTATCTTTTATAACATTAAAAATAAAGCCTTGTACACCAGCCAAAATTCATGTTTGACAGAGCCATGACGTGCTGCAGCTGATGTGGGGTGCTGCAAAACCTGCAGAGGCAACTGGTTTGGGGCTATCACCTCTGTAAGAGCAATGAAATAGGCTCCCCAGGCTGCTTGTGGAGCTTCCTTCATTGGGGAATTTTCACAAATAGGTCAGAGAAAGATGAGCTGGGAGGCTTCTTAGGCAGGATTGCTTCTGCTTCAATGTTGTATCTCCCGGGTTCGCAAAGCCTCTGTGGGAGCATGCCTCTGTGTAGTCTGCAAAAGAGTTTTTGAAGGATGTTTCTTTAAATTGGGGTATTCTGTGGCGGTGGAGCCCCCAGACTGATAACCTAGTGAAGGCCAGCACAGTCTATTTCCAAATCCTATCACAGTCTCCATGTTTAATGAGTAATAATTGACTTAAACATTACATTTTCTTTCATTTTACTGCCATTGATCTTGAAGTTTTACAGTAACGTGCTGTTTTGTTTTTCAATAGCCACTTGTACCAACACTTCAGTATACTCCCCTATTTCTCCCTTTTTAGACCACTTTCTTCCTCATATTACATATTGTAATCACATTGCTACACTAACGATATCTTCTTGGCTTTTAAATTTAGGACTCAAGCCTGCAACGTCTAGGGGAGCTGTGAGCAAGAGCACAAATGTGAGCAGACCTGCTGATTTCAGTGGGACTGTTTAACATTAAGCACCCTGGGAGCTGGCAGGAATTGTGTGCTGAGCCTGCAAACACTTTGACCTCGTGGTCTCAGCTTTGCCTGTGAATTCTTCTGCCTGTGGGGACACACTGACTTCATGGGGACTGCCTGGATGTGGGGATCTCCAGGCACATGCTGGGCGACAGCAGTGAGCTCTGGTGAAGAGGAGGAACTGCGAAAGGAATGTAGTCCCTTTCTCCGGCAGGGATGCTTGCTTTTAAGTAACAAACAAAATAATTTTTTTCTGAACTTTGAAATGCTCGGCCGATGAGAGACGGTGACTTTTCTTAGCAAGCCCGGTGCCCTTTCTCTCGTACTTCTGCTTTCTTTTACCTTGTCATTCTGGTGATGTTTTTTCAAGTTGTGTCCTTTGCATTTCTGTTTCCTTTGATCTCCCTGTTTGTCTGCTTAAAATATGCATGTTCACAGAAGAATAGCAAGTGAAAACCATTTTGCCTTTTGTTCACGATTCTCTTTTGGGCAATGGCGTGTGCCATGTTTAGGCTGGAGGTGGCTATTATTTCAGCCATCCATTCACACAAAAGAGCCTAGCTGTTTTCTTGCAGCTCCTAGAAAATCAGGGAACTATTTCCACAGACTTTTTGATCTAATGCATAATACCAAGGCTAAAAGAACCAATGTTAGCTGTTATATTGAAATAGAAAACAATATAAAATATTACTAAGTTTTTTTTCCTTTGTAAACTCTTTACTGGATTACGGCTACTACGCGAGTTAATATATCTAGTCTAGTGTATACATTTCAAACCTTATTTAAGTAGTATAATAAAAAATAATAATACTGAGAGTACCTTGGGATTTGCTGCAAAACCTCTCCACACATTCAGCTTAAGAAGTGGTCACAAGTCTTATACTTATTGTAGGTGTTTATAGCTCTTTGTGAATTTCTGTGAGGGGAAGGATGGTTATTCCTGCTTTGCTGACGCTATGAAATGTAAAACTTCTTTAGGGTTTTGTAGAAGTTCCACTTAATTTTTAAGTCACTTCTAAATTGTGCTGGATGCAACACTAAATATTTTATTGCATTATTCCTTGGGACTCTCAGGTTGCTCTGATTGACACTGCTGGAATTTCCAAAGATGAAATTACAGAGTAGAGAGAAATATGTACAGTGCTGAAGAGGTGATGGATTTTGCTCTGACTCATTTAAAACACTTTTATCTTCCCTCAAATCTTATGCTGATTAAAAATGGTGATTTAGGTAATTCTCCTCAGGAACTGAAGTTAGCTAGTTGCCCTGGGTTACGCCTGTGAAAGACCTTCCTTGAGCACTTGCAAAGAGCAAGAGGGAAGTCCCAGCATCTGGGATCAATTCGAAGGTAGACTGTGGTAGTGAAAGAATTTGTCCTCATGTAGCTCCAGAGACCTTCTGGAAGTCTCCCCAAGTATATGAGTTTTAATCTACTAAAATTCTTAGAATTATCCAGAGGGAAAACCACTGTCCCTCCAGTTTGATCAGAGGACTCACTGACTGCGGAAGAAGAATCCAGCAGTCAGTGACAGTAATAAACTTTTGACTGTGTCAGAACTGGTTCTTCCTCCGTTAATACTGATCACTTGACAGCCATTGTCACCTTCAACCACGGCACCCTTCCTCACTTTGTCCTCTTTGATCCCAGCCTCTAGTCTTTGACCCTTGCCCTTGTAGCTCATTTAATTAGGAAACACAGTGAGTAACAAGCCAACCTGTCAATAAAACCTGCTGTATAGCAGTCTGACTGTGATGGCACTCATTCTGGTTTGCATTTTGTTCTTTGGATGGTTACGTTTTCACTACCATCTAGTTGGTTACCTGCACATTATTAGGAGTCTATCACAATTTCCTTAATTGGTTTAACTTCTTAGATGTGTTCTTTTCAGACCTTTCCCAGTTACATGTTGTGTATGTCACCCAAAATGGCTCAGTATGTATCCTACTAACACGTGTGCTCCACAGTTTTCAGAAGAGAGCTAAAGCATAGCTTTCCTGTCTTTGTGTTTCACCAGAAGCTAAATTCACAGTCTTAGATTAGTCTCTACTAATGCCACCTCAGGGGATCACTTTAGGCTGGGAAGAATTTATACTGACATTTTAGTCAACAGAGAAATACTTGTTGATTTTACTCGTATAAGGTCAGTGTGTAAGTGAAGGATTGACTCTCAGTGTGCTTTAGTTGGTATGCACTTCATTTTTTTATTCCCAATGAGATCTTCCACCTTTCCCTCATCAGGACAGGTGACTGATATTCTTGCTCTTACGTAGTGGTTTCTGCTTTGTGCTGCCTCCTGTTTCCCTGAATGGCAGAGAAGGAACGAGCTGGAAGCTGCTGCTTCTGGCTCCTTCTTCCTGGACACTGATTTCGCCAGTACAGTGAGAAACTGGAACAGACTTATGTTTGATATGGCATTTTTCTGATGCCTGAGAGTTTGTCTGCTGCTGGAATAGATTAATGAAGGCAAAACAAAGTGTGTACAGCACTATCTGTGGGCTTAAACCGGTTCAGCTGGGTGTGTTAACATGCAATCTTGTCTTTAAATGATTCATATTCTGGAGCCTTAGAAAGGTGAAGATCTATCCCCAGGGGACCTCAGGAGGCTATATCTGCACCGTGACGGGGAGATGGGACAGCCAGTCCTGACTTGGTGTTAGTTTGGCTTGTCCAGACTCCTGTATCAATGACAGGCTGCAATGTGAGCTGCAGGGATGGGGTCTTCAGATCCTCTCTCTGTGGGATTTTCACCCTGGTTTCATTTCAGCCACCAGGGTGCTGAATGATGTCAGATGATTTGTGTGAGCTAAAAATTGGGTGTCAGCTTACTGCATGGCCATTAGTTAAGTTTTCACATGTCCTTCCAGGGAAAGAGCTATTAAGTAGATGAAAGGAGACTCTTTAATTGGATGACTGCACATCCTTCTGCATTGCTTCTCTTTGGTTTCGTTGGCAAACTGCTTTCTCTCCAGTGCTGGCTCTACTTCTCCATTTGTAATTTTATGCTTGACTTGTTATATATTGGTCTTTCAGAATGAATGCTATCTGCTTGTTCCTCATTTTTCTTCCAGAAGAGAAGTAGGAGGTCTGAGGGACCATCACAGTGTATTTGTGAGGCTCTGAAGGAAAAGTCCAGAGATAGGGTTGCAGTGGAGAGCCCCGGGAGCCTGCACCAGGACAGGAGCTGCTCCGTCCACTGGAACTAGTAAGGGAGAACTACTGTGCTTTTGCTTAGATGAAGAGCTGGCAAACTTTAGTATTTCTTTGTAAATCACATGACAAGAGGTCCTATTTGGTTTGTTTTTTAATTGCTGTAGTGGAGTGAGGAGATAATATTTCCTCTGGATTTGGAGGATTCACACCAGGACAGAAGTCCCGTTCTCCCAGGCCAAATACCCACTATCGGCAGTTCCTCATCGAGCCACTCTGATGAAGCTGGGAGCAGGCAAACATTATGCATCTGGTTAGCATGAGTCTGCAAAAAGCTCATTTCATTCAGGCTGTTTTTCAGTTTTGTTAGTCCCAGCCCTGGCCCCATAACAACTGCTACCTGCAGTAATGCATTATCGATCTTACCCATATATGCAATTAAAATTTATTATTATCACTATTACCTTTCTGACTTGTCCATTTGTAGTGTGACACATGACGAGGATTTTGAAAGACAGCAACAGCCTAGCTGGTTTGACACGATAGCTACATTCGCAGCAGTACAGCTGACATAGCAGTAGTGACACAGCCAAAATTAAATCACTGCTCTGGGAATAGTTGGCAGCACAAGCCCAAACTGGAGCTACCCAACAGGCCTGGTGACATCACAGGCAGTTTTTTCCTGTCCTAAACCACTCCAGAATAATGTGGGAAGTTCTTCAAAGTGTTCTCCCATGATTCATTTGTTTTGGGTGTAGTAATATTCCCCCTCAGTTCCTTATATACTTACACACTCATTAATCTTCTCCCAGTGGAGAATTTCCATCTTACTTGTAATCATATGGGGATGGAAAAAAAAATCTGGATATGTCATCTAGTAGGACAACCCTTTATTGATTGAGTAAAGGGAAGGCTGAGACTGCAGATTTTTGGCACTGTGTGATCTGAAGTCTAAAGAGTCAGTGAGTTCATTGACTTATTTGTGCAATGGATCCAACCTTCTATCCTATTTGACTTTAGAAGTGATATCTCTGGTAATTATGCTTTCAGGATTCCAGTAAAAGTGAAATTTTGAAGTGTGTCCTTCCAAAGAAAGGCAGAATTTCATCACTTAAAGGAGAACTGGGCCAGTGTCTCCTGATCCAGCCACATTGCTTTGAGAGATTCTTTATTCTGGTTTAAACCTTCATGAAAACTCACTGATACTATTTGCAAACGTTGCTATGTCCTTTTGTGTCTGTTGGATGTGATAATCTTCTGGTGCCTAAGTCTGTGAAAGCTGAGTGTTATTTTCTGACATATTGGTTGATCTGAGGATCTTCTGATGGATCAGAGCACTAGAGAAGACCTATCATTTGGATCCACTGTAGGACTCAGCCTGATCACACTGACTACAACACTGTTTTCTCTGTGTAAAACAAACGAAGCTTTGAGCAATTTTGATATGGTTTTGATTATCTGAAAATCCTTTCCTAGCGTTTATAAGCACAGTTGATGGCAAATAGCATGGGTGGAGACTAGATCTTCGGTTTCAAGGAAACTGATTTTCCATTCCCAACTGGAAAGGAAAAACTACCCTTTCCAAGTAAGTGAAATTCCAGGAAAGTAGATAAATGAGACAAAATGTTTGGTCTTAATTTGAGTCCATTGTCCATTTTGTAACTGAACTTTATTTTCAGGAGAAAGAAAATCAAAACTGCCATTTCATTAGGACGAAATAAGATACATAAACTTCATGATGTGTTGTGCAATTTCTTTCTACGGCAAATGCTATCAGAATGAACAGATTTTTTTAAAAGGCATAAATTATGACAAAATCGGATCTTTTTTTGGCCCCCAAAATACTTAAACAGAATCTTGCCAAAACAGTTGGTACTGCAGGCATACCCTTCGGCTGAACATCCAGGCAGATCTTCTGGAATGGACTTTTCAAATGCACCTGGAGAGTCTTATCCTGAAGTCAAAGCAAGCAAACAGTAGCAGATTTATATCAGACCAGGATACTTGGGAAAAAAACACTGTTTAACAGATGCTGTGAAGGCTGGAACCTCTTTTTCATTTTTTTGCTTTTGGAAATGGTCATCCTCCAATTCTACCATCCTACCAACTTACACGGCTGCAGTGGAGTAAGGGTTCTGCAGTGGAGTAAGGGTTCTGCAGTAGCTTCATTTATATTGAAGGATAGAGATAAAAAATAAGAAAATGAATAATTTAGTTTCTAGTAGAGTACACTGACTATTATTGGATATTGCATGTGATATATGATGCTCTGTCGGTATAACTTCTTACATGGATTTTCGTACCAGGTACCTCAGAGTTCATGTTAGAAGCCAGCATGAGGCTGGGTGACAGGAAAGAGGGGATTTAAGTCATCTGGATGAATGCCGTCAGGAGTCCTCTGGATGTGGTGTTTTGGGTAGGCTGAGACTGTGAGATGGAAGTATGCAACTTGACCACTTATTTTTGTGAAATAGAGTGAATCTTTACTGCTTGAGGTATTAACATAGCCTTAGGAGTATATAAAATTCAAGACTACAGGTCCTTAAATCCCTTGAGTTTCTTATTTTACTTTCTTATTTGCCAGACTTTTCGGAACTTTTTTCATGTCTGCACATGTGTGTGTATGAGACTCTGAATTACATGTAGAATGACAGCAACAAGCTCAGATTTTAGCTTTGGTGATCAATTTAGAAAATGATTATTTATTTGATAGCACCTGAAAATAAATGAGGGTCTTGAAAGGAAATTGTATGGAAAAGGAGATTACAGTGCAATGAAGGATTTGACAGTTCAGTGAGGAGAAACTGTAGGGAAGAAAATGGGTTATGGAAATTGGAATATGTGGTTACTAAAGCTAGTGTGGGTGGCTAGAAATAATTTTGCATGTGAAGTATATGTACATCCCTTTTCTGAAAAGCATGTGAAAGAAGTGGATTTTTATTTTAAGGATAAAAGCTTCTCTTATAAATGTTCTTTGAGATCTGTAGATGAACAAGAACTCAAAATTATTATTTACCAAGGAGCAGATTTTTGGAAATAGCCAAGTACATTGCACTCCTCATGTAGCTCTGCAGATTTTATCTCTTGCGTTGACATTTTCCCTTTCTTTATTGGATAAAAATGTGAGCAGCTAAAGCCAATTGGAATATTCCTTTGGAAATACTGCTTGAAAAGGAATCACTTAGTTGTTAAAATAAAAACTGATGTGGAAAATTCCTGATTTTATTCAAACAAACAAACAAGCAAAACAACGTAAAAGCAAATAATCATTTTTGTTTGTTTCATGACAACTAAAGGCCCGAATGTTTTTGTCTGTGAATTGGGTTGAGGGCCAAAGACTTCCCTTTCTTCAGTGGATGAAGCCTGCATCTTTTTGTGCAAAACAAAACAATCTTTCACTGGACTATTTGTGAGAGTGCAAACATTTAGCTGTCCTAATAATGCAAATTCTTACGCATCCCCTACAGAAATGGGTGGACGTGGTCATGCAAACTGATAACCTAGCAACAATTGTGAGTTCAGAGTTTGCTCAACACAAATAATTGCTAATCAGACAAATTCCTCTGCTAAAAAACTTTCTGTGGTGCTATAAAGACCATAAAACTTGGTGCAAAAATGCTCAGCTATGTCTTTTACAGTTTGGATGCATTGAGATGGCTTTTGAATTTCAGTGGGCTGAAGGAAAGGAGAGCTTTACCTGCAGAGCTCTCCGACACTCAGCACAGGTCTGCCTAGGCCAGATAATGTTAATTGCACGTGAGGAAATTGAGATTCTTTGCCCACTTAGAGATCATCTATCATTTTCAGAATTAAGCACCCAAGCTATTCTCACATGAAAGTTAACGCAGGTAAGGAGAGCCAGCATAACAGTATGAGATTGTGAGGTAATGAAAGGTGCTGGGCTTGTTGCTTAATTACAAGAGGTCCATCTTTCTGCCTGGTAGTGAAAGGTTGTTGGCATCCAAAGTACTGAAACATATCGCCCAGCCCCAGGAGCGCATTGCCATTCCCCCTCCATCATTCCTGAAGAGCTCAGGTGCTTTGCTGTTGACTGGCTCAGGACTGGAAGAGCTCACTGATGTTACGAGTAGGGCTGCACGAGCATAAGGATGGTGTCTGCAGATCTGAGCCAGCCGGGGAGCCGGCGAGCCCTGGAAGTGCTGCTTTGGGTCTTTTTGCTGCATCCAGAGGATGAGGCAGGACCAGACCCAGGCTCCCTGGCACCACATGAATTAGGAAAGCAGGGCTGGAGGGGCTGAAGTGCAAGCACAACCAGGCTGCCTTGGCTTGGGGAGGTGCACCTAATTTATCAGATGCTGGGGGAGTCTCTGTTGAGGCTGAAGGTTATGTCCAAGGCTGAGATCACCCCCATATCCCTGAGCCAGTACCTGTGACTAGCTGCCCTAGGAGATTAAAGATTTTATTTCTATGACTGTAGACTGATGGTATCTCAGCATACACATAGATGTAATGTTGCAGCCTCTGTTTCAGATTTTCACACCTCACTTTAATTATATGTCTTTGCAATGACTGATGAAGTAGAACAGCTATTTAATACATCTGGCCAGGCTGAGACAGTTGCAGAGGGTGCCTCGTCCCCACTGCAGCTGCCCTGTGTGTTAAGGCAGAAGGGCCACCCTTCCCTTAGGAGATTTCCAGGGCTTTGGGACTGTCCTTCACCCATACTACCCTGGGAGAGCAGAGCAGACAACCCACTCCAGGCATGGAGGTGGAGAGTAAAGTGACTTTCCAGGGTTCACTGCCTTGAGCTCTCCTGCTTGACAGCATGAGCTCTGCATTGCCCCTTACATCCAGGCTAATGCCCAATAAATGTTGATAACGCACGTATCCTTGCTATCACTTACTGAATGTTGCAAGAATAACTGTTTTTGCAGATTATCTGCACACTGCCTCCAAAAAATATTGTGCTACGTGTTGCAGTTTGGGAAAGGGCTCTGTTGAGATGAGACACCATCAAAAGCTTTCCTGTCACTGTTATCCACAGTGAAGAGCTTTTTTGGTATTTCTTGATGCATGTTTTGCTGACACTGTTTTAACAGATGTGATCAAACTCCATTTGCCGGAGTTTGAAAAATGCACATTGGTGTTACAGGTAATGGGACGTAAATCTGTAGACTGTGATGGTCTCTGTATTACAGGCTCTGGAAAGAACTAGTGACCCATTTGCTAGCCTTTTCATCTCTGTCATGACTAGCTGGCTGTTAGGGGAGAAGATTTTGAATTCAGGAAAAAACATGCTTCACTTCATCATATCTAGACATGAAGGATCTTGAACAGTGCTTAAATCTCCCAATATGTGTAAAAGAGTGGTGTTCCCCATTTTGGTCACAGCTGAGGTATGTGAACATATAAAATAATAATGAACAGCAGTTATTAAAAGTAAGGAGAATTGGGGCCACTGTCATTCAAGAGCTGTAAGATTCCCAAGAGTTACAGCCACCAAACACCTTCTCATCTGGAGGATCACAGTCCACATCTAGTCCACATCCACTCTGTGTTTCAGAGTTGATAGCTGCTGTTGGCAAATAAGTGCTCTCTGTTTCTATAAAAGAGAATTTCTGTTCATTATGTACAAATGTTTTAAATGAGTTAAAAGTATGAAAATGTATCTCTTTTTATGCAGCAAAGACTTGCACATCAGTGTTTTCTAGATTTTCTATTAACTCCTAGGCCACTGCAACATGCAAAACATGGATTTCTACAAAGAGCTGCTGGAAGGGCCAGAAACATGCACCCACACCTGGGCCAGGTAAGGCCGCTCTCCAGGAGCCTGCAGAAGCCTCTTGCAAGATTTCAAGGACTTGTTTGGTCACAGCTGCCTAAATTAGACAGTACAACCAGCTATTAAACAGCTAGTCCCACAAATGGTTGCTTATAAAAAAGCAACCACTTCCAGCAAAGGATGATCTTTTCTCTCCTACAGACACCTTGCAGAGTTGACTTTTCGGGCCATTGTGTTCTTCTGATCCTGAGGTTCCCAGCTCTCCTTTTGGGAAGTAGGAGAACATTGCCAGCTCCCTCTCTTTCCTGAGCACTGCCTGCTATCCCTTTGATAGCACACCCATTTCCATCAGCTGACTGCTTGCTTCCCACGGCTGTGCTTTAACCATCAGATGACACCAACTCAAACCAAAAGCTGGGGAGAGTTAGGGATGTCCAGCTGTTAGTCCTTTCCTCTTCACACACAGACAATGGAGTTAAGGTGGATCCAAATGACACCTCAGTCACAAGCACCAGTGAGGAAAGTTTTACGCAAAACTATCTCTAGTGAGTCCCATAACAGTATCACGCTTTGCAATTTTGTTGAGTATTTTTGCTTGTATAGCATCATAGAATCATTTGGGTTGGAAAAGATGGTTGAGATCATCTTGTCCAACCATTAACCTAACACTGCCAAGCCCACCACTAGACCATGTCCCTAAGCACCACATCTGCATGTCTTTTAAATGTCTCTGGAGATGGCAACTCCACCGCTTCCCTGGGCATTCTGTTCCAATGCTTTACAACCCTATTAGTGAAGAAATTTTTCCTAACATCCAATCTAAACCTCCCTTGGTGCAACTTGAGCCCATTTCTTCTTGTCCTGTCACCTGTTACAACTTCCTTTCAGGTAGTTGTAGAGAGTGATAAGGTCTTCCATCAGGCTCCTTTTCTACAGGCTAAACAGCCCCAGCTCCTTCAGCTGCTCCTCATAAGACTTGTGCTCTAGACCCCTCACCAGCTTCATTGTCCTTCTCTGAAACTGTTCCAGCACCTCAATGTCTTTCTTGTAGTGAGGGGCCCAAACCTGAACATAGCAGCTGTGCAACTGCATTTCACATTGTCTCATAAAGCTCAAGTGGGAACCCGTGCTAGGGTCTGTGAATTGTTAATGGATTCTGGCAGAGGCACTGAAAAGTTTTCCACTTGAATAGTGGGATGCTTGAGTACCTGAATGACAACTACTTTTCAGTGCTACATCAGTACTTCTAAATACACTTTTGAGTTCTGTCTATAAAAGGATGAGAACATCTTATTGGTTCAGTCTGTAACATAGCTGGGTGCAGACAGTGGCCACCAAATTTGTAGATACTGATGTGACCCAGCTGCCACAAATGAAGACTTCTCCATGTCAGTAGATATCAAATAATCAATGTGAGGTCACAAATGGTATCCTACATTGCACCAAGGTACTGTGCTCGCTGTTGTTCCAAAGGTGCCAGAAAGGACTTCTGTCTTGTACTTTTTGTTTGGTCAACTTCGGGCATATTTGGAAGCCTTTGTTCTTGCTTTGTGATAAAAAGAGGAAAGGATGTGAAGGGAAGGAAGCGAGTCAGGAATTACTAAAGTGACAAATGGCCAATGACTTTCCAAAGCCCATATTTGCCACATTTGACCATAAATTCATGGATTGCATCAAGGAGTGGGAAAGCTATGTCACCCACAGAGAGAGAGAGGAGGTGAGAAGCCCTGAGCCCTCTGAATGTGCCTCTCTGCTTTCTACAAGGAGTATGCCCACACATTGTCCCCTGGACTGCTCTTCAAGGCTTGATGGATCCCGGCACTCTTAAAGAAAAACATCTTGTTTAGGGATCTCCTGTCCTTTGCCTTTCAGTTAAAGAACTTTGCACTATTCTGCTATTTGTCATGTAGGACGTGACTAGGAATCTTTATATCCTTGCCAAGGACAGGAGTCTCTGCTGGTTCATGCAAGGAAAGGCAGGCTCTGATACAGGTTTCTCTGCCTGTTCTGTAGAGCACTGGTTAACAACCAGGGCTCGTCCATGGCTTTAGTTTTAAAAGTATTAAACAAGTCAGTATCTTCTGCTGCTGGCCTTGGATAATGATAATTATCCATAGTAATATCTACACTTGATCCCAGTGGTGGCTTCATTTTAGTGGCCTTGTAAAACCAGGGTGTATGATGCAGAGTTTTGATTTGCTACTGTTGAGGTGTCACACAAATCTAAGTTTTGGTGGTTTTTTTTTTTTGCTATTTAGCAAAACATGTCATTTATCTCACAGATGAAAAGAAGGCTTTGGAAAAGCTAGTCTTGTAGTAATAACTTGACCATTCTACTCTTTCCTTTCCTGTTCGGTTTCCCAAGCTGCTTCCCACTAGTGCTCAAAACAGACTGATTTTGAGCATCACTAGTGTGCTGTTCTTGTTTTTGCTAAAACTCGGTTTTTCATACTAGTACTCAGCTTGTCTTGCCTTTCCCATATCCCTCCAATAGATCTAATCCCTTTTTTTTTTCTTTTCCTCTTTACTGACCACCAGGATATCCAATCTGTCAAAACACCAGGAATATACACAGGAATATATATGTGAGTTTTATAGGCATAGACAAGTGAAATGACTTCCATGGACAATGCAGCAAAAGCAGGCCCTGAGTTCTCAGGTTTTTACACTGCTTAATCCTTCAACTCACAAACTCACCCTTTTTAATCCAAACAAGAACACTTTTTTATAAACAGGTGACCATGAACTTCATCTTTGGGTTGGAATGCCTATTCACTATGAGCTGCAGTTTTATTCTCGACTTGGGACTGATATTACTGGCATTCAACATGACCACATAGCAATACCAGGTGCCCGGTCCTCTTCTGATTTGCTTTTGCTGACAGGTATTCCAACTTCACTCTGGTTAGCTCAAACCCATTTTATGGCAGTTTCCAGTCCTGCAGTCCTGTCAGGGTATTATAACATCATTGCAACAAATAGCTTTTTGCTGGCACTTAGCAGTGGAGCCCATGCCAGAGATTCATGTGAATCACAAGGAAGTGGTTCCCACTACTGAGTACATTAAGTTAAAGGAGAAATCTATTTCCATAGTAACCACATATGGTAGGTCAGATGGTGACTTTCCAGATTTACCACCAGTGGTTTTGATCCTGAATTATTTATACAGTGAATTTAGCTTCTCCGGTCTTCTTGGCATGTTGCCTATGAATCTCCATGTTAACATGTGGGAAAAAAGGGAAGTTTTATATGTAGTGCCAGAACGCCTTAGACTTGATGTTTTTACTCATAGATGAAATATTGCCATTCTCATGGCAAGTATCAATGCAGATAATAGAGGAAACACTTGGGCTCACTAATCCACCTCTTACTAGGGACTCAGCAGTGTACACTAACTTGAACATCTTATAGGTGGAGCTAGTAGCAACTGCTATGCCTATATTACCAAACATTTTTCCATGATCAGATCTTCTTTTCTCGCTTGAAACTCCATGAAGCTTAAAATGCTTTTGCTGAAATTCATCACTTCTCCAGTTTCCTTGGATTGTGATTTTTGGAAAAAAAAATCAGATAATTGCAGGCTAAATTTGAGGGTGAAGTATTGCTTTATTCACCTCAGTTTTCTTAAAATTATTTTGCTGAGAAATTTGAGTACTTCTAGTATTGGGAGCAAGCAGCTAAAACTGCACAGTAAAGTCATCTTAACACTGAGATTTGTCTTCATTTGTTCCCAAGAGTTATAGCCACGTGTGATGGAAGTATATAAATATTTTTTTTAAAATTAATTTCATTATCTGCTGCTTTTCTAACCTTCCAAGCTCAGGGCTCTAGGGAACCCAACCTTTCATCTTTTACTAATAGCAGACCTGGAGGAACAAGGAACATAAGATTTTATAACTTTGTGGATACACCTTGTAGATCTTGTAAAACAGCACTGAAACTCCTCTATCACTGTTGATGATTTCCAAAAGCTACTGGCAAAATGAAAGACAGACAGCTCTGCATGGAAGAACTCCCTGCTTATCAGTGAATATGGTCAAAGTCCTGTCCCAATCTAGCTAATGCTTCTCTATAGCTCCCCACTATGGCATTTTGGTTTTTGCTTTCTGGGAGATGGTGTCTTGGTCAGTAAGGGTCAGCTGTGAGCAGCTTCATCACAGTGTTTAGCATAGCCTCAGACCCCTGGGATGACAGCCCCTTTGGCAGAATTTGGTGCCATTAAACATGGGTTTCCTTTATACCTTGTCTTTTTGGACATCATCCCTGGGACTCATTGCACTGCACCAGCGTGCCAGTAGGCTCCTTTGCCCAGGAGGTTTTTGCCAAGGGCATTCCCAGTCAGACTGGCTGCTCTCTCATATATAAGAAAGAGAGGAGAAGTCATCCCCTGAAAAGAGCAGAGGCTACTGATCCTTATCACATCACTTGCCATCATGGGTAAAAACAGTGCAACCACCACTGAGTTCACACAAAAGCAGACAGTAGCAGACGTTGAGGGATGGACCAGTTTCTGCTGGACAGCAAAGTCTTGGAAAAGTCCTGTCAGGGATAATACCCTGCAGTAAGGATGCAGAGTTGTCCTGATCAGCTCTAGGTCTACAGTGTACAGTAGTTGTGGGCGAGAGGCAAGAAAGAACATGGTCACTGTGGATTAAGTGTGTTGGGATTCAGTTCTGGAGAACTACCACAGGGACATACAGCTGCCAAGAAATCAGAGGCACAGACATCACACAGTCATGCCTCTCTCTTTTACTGAGGTTCATTACAGTGTTTTAAACCAGTATCACGTGCCGTTACCAGTGAGGTCCACATGCTGCCTTCCATCACTTGCCATGGAGCTGAAAGGATTAGGGCTCCATGGCAATGTTTTAGCCAGTAGAATTAGCTTAAAATCAAAATTCTTTGGATGGATAAGCTGTGCTCAAGGTACATCAGTTTCTCTATTCAGTAAACTCATTGGCAGCAGATTTGCTTAAGCAAAGATCTGACATTCGTTCCCCTAACACTTGCCTTCTGTGTTTTGTTTTCATCCTTTCTATGATTTCTCCTGTGGTCATGAACTCACATTGCTTTGTCACACCCTGAGTCAAGGCAGAGAGAGGTGGAAAAGGTCCACTGAGGCTGCTGTGTATCACTGGACTTGCGGGCTTAAACCCAACTGCATGCTCAGCCATGTCTTCATGCTCTCTCAGTGCAAGACACCTTCCCTTCTCTCTTAAGTCTCGTGCAGGAAAACCTGGCTGGACAAGGGCATTACTGGGGTGGATGAAGGAAGTTGGCTCCTGACATCTAACCAGATATGGATTCCACAAGTGCCATAGTACGCATTAAAGGCACTTAATCACATAGGTAAGGAAGCCATTGGAACTGAGGTTCCTCTAAGCATTTTGTTCTTGGATCTTCAATTTTCACACTGTTTTGAATTCTTGAGTATAATAGCTCAGGGAGTTGGCTGTCATAGCAGTGTGATGTTTTGGGTAATTGTATGATTTTAAGGACTGAAGTTCACCTACCGGAGTCTGGTGTGTTAAATGCAGTGGAGTCAGCTGCTCAGCTGCTCAGCAATGTCAGGTGGGTCTTTTCCAGTCCCCAAAACAGAGGCAAGGGAATTAATTTGATTCATGCTCGTATTTTTTATTCCACAGCATAAACCTTCTCTTCCAAGATCATGTCATCAGCTTGCATCACTGCTTCAGGATAACCTGGGTGGGGAGCTGCTGTCCCACCACCTCCTTTATTCTTTGCTCCATTTCTGGTCTGTGGTTTTGGTCACAGAGGGAGATATAGCATTCTACTCTTTTTGCCTGGAGCTGAGCAAATTCTTACATCTAAGTGTAATTCTAGAGCTTTTGCGTTTCAGAGTGTATTTGAACAACTGGGAACCAGAAAGAATGCTCCTAGTGCCATATGCTTTCCTACTGATGGCTCAACACTTGCTCCACAGCCCTGCAAAAAAGGTTACAACTCTACCCAGCAGAAGATGGAGCAGCTCACAGTGTTGTACGAAGGAACGTTACCAACTACTTCTTTTGACTCACAGCTCAGTTGGGTTTTAACCTTTGAAGCTATGACTCTTCACTGGGACCCCCTGCTCCAGACTGAATATTTTTAAAAGGTTTGACAGAGACTGCTCAGTTGTGAGATGAGAGAATGGTCCCTTGCTCAGCCCTTGCCTAAGGGAGGAAATACCCACGGAGCCATCTGTGAAGACAGGCAGCACCTCACCCTGGAGAAAGGCTGACTGCTGTCTTGCCCAGGCTGTCCATGTGCTGGGCTGACCAGTGTGGAAGCCTGCTTGTTCTGGGTCATAAAAATCTCAGTTTGGTGGTAACAAATCAGTGAGTTTTCCATTTATTTCAGTGGGAACAAAAACAGGCCTGCAATTCCTAACATCATGCAGTCATAAAATACAGAAGAATGAAGAAATAGCTAGCAAAAAAATGAACACAGAAACTACCCTTGTGTCCAGCAGGTTTGCTAGAAATATTTTTTCCAAATGAATATAACCATTTTACCACTCTGGCTGTGATGCGAAAAGCATTAACTCTCTCCTCCCCCCCCCTCCCCCATATTATTTCATCTCTAAACGGCAGCATGTCTTGGTTTGAAGCACATAATAATTGTTCTCCAGAGCTGCTGAATTGCTGATAAGAATGTGTCACTGAATTCTTCTGCATTTTAGCTTCATTCTTCAGAGACAGAGAAGTAGGGGATGATTCAGAATGGGTCGGGACCAGGTGGCATACTCCTAATGCAGGTACCTGAGGTTAGGTGGGATGAATGCAGACCGGCAGTTGTCCTTCGGATATTGATTCTGTTCCACAATCTTGGATGTTGGATTGGTCTATTTAGCTAATTTTTTATATAATCACTGCTTCTTTTAATATTGTCTTCTCAAAAGTGGGGGCCTGGATGAGTTAGTCAGTGGGTGAGAGATGCAAACCAGAATAAACTGGATTGGAGAAACCTCTAGACTTCACTGGGCAGAATCGCCTGCTGCAAGCAGAGTTAGCTTTGAAATAAGAGCATGTTACTCAGGGCCTTGTTTGATCAAGTCTTGAATACCTGCAACGCTGGAGATTCCCCACCCCCTCTGGGTACTTTCTCCACTGCTGAACTGTGCTCACAGTGAATTAATTTTTCCTTGTGTCTCTTTAGAATTTCCCTTGTTCTGGCTTGTGGCTTTTGCCTTGTATCTCTTTACTAACTAATTTTGAGAAAAGATGGACTTCACCTTCTTTATGTCTTCCTATCAGATAGTTGCAGACAGCAGTTAAGATGTTCCCTGAGCCTTTTCTTCTTCAGGCTGAACAAGGCTGTCTTGTTCAGCCTCTCTTCCTACATCATGTGCTCTAGTCCCCACCACTTTGTTAGGTCTCTATGGGACTTAATGTGGTCTGTGAAGGTCTGCATTGTGTTTAGAAGCCCCAAGCTGGCCACAGTATTCCATCTGTGGCTACCTCAGTGCTAAAGAGAGAGGAAGGCTCTCTCCCTTGACCTGTTGGCTTCAGTCTTGCTACAGCTCAGTATGAATTTAGGAACCAGTGCACTGCTCTTTGTGGACTGTTTTCTCCTCAAGTTTTTCCTTCTTTTCGTGTTCACTTGGTGTTCCCCAGGATCTCAGGTAGTTTTTGGCAAAATTGCTCCCAAGCCAGCTGTCTCCCAGTCTGTGGGGCTGCATGGGACTGCTCCACCCCAGCACACTTGAATGATGGAAAAGGTGTGCTATGTAGTGACCAGCAGACTGGAAGGAGTAATGTTATTCAGAGTGCAGGGGGCTGTTATTTGGCTTCTATCACGACAAGAGCTTAATCTCTATCAGGCCACGGTGTGATCACAGTGTGATTCAGTTAAAAACTGAAACAAAAGTGGAGAAATATCATCAGCTGCAAATCACGCAGTTCTGTAACAAAGCGTGTTTTACAGGGATCTTCGGGATTCTTCCATTTTCCACTAGAGGGACCCAAATGCAAATAAAAGCTCTAATTTATCAGCTGGGGAAAAGTGTATGTGGGGTCAAGTATATTAGCATTGAATGAAAGGCGGTATTTTCTACCTCTTAGTATTTGTATTAAGGACCTAATTCACCATTCATTGGGTTCGAGGTGGAAATACTCAGAGACTTCAAGCTAAAACCTTGGATCCCTATTTTAGAACTGGTTTCCACGGCTTGAATATCTCAAATATTAATAGCTAAATAGTTGCAAGCCAGAGACAAGCCTCGACTATTAGCCAGAGTGTGTCCTTTTGTGGGCAATGCGTATTTCATTTTCCATGTCCGTTTTACCAGTGACCTCTCTGCTATGGTTCCCTGACACTGCTCTTTTCTGCCAGATGACAGCAGAACATAGTTTCTGTTTCAGCTGACTGAGGGAGGGAAAAAAATCACTGCTCCTCACTGAGTATTTGAAACCTGTTAGAAACAAAAGCCCAGAGGCTTGGGGATGTACATCTTGCCTCTCAGACCTTTGGAAAGAAAGGCATGGAGAAAAAAAACCTGAAGAGAAAAGTCAATAGCTGATGTTTTTTTGAGATTCATAGTGCAAAAAGCAAGAGATTAACCCTTCTTCCCCCCCACCCAAATTTATCCATAACAAGATTCAATTACAAAGGCTCCTTTAACTTCAAAACACTGCTGATTAGCTCCAAGTCAGCTGAATAAATGTCCTGTCTGGAAAATCAAATCTGAACTAGATACCAGGAGAGGATGAGAACAAACCTTTATTAAAAACCTGTGTTTCCCTTGTTTTTTTTCACTTGGAAAAAGAAATAGCTCAGCACATGAGTGTGGCTTAACCTTATGCACCCGTTGGCTCTAAAAATCCAGCTGTGAATATCTTCTAAGTAAGTACTTAATGGAGGAACAAAGATTTACCAACGTCCAGGCTGCACAACCAGTTTGGCTGCGGAAAACTGTGGCCGTCTGTCCTGGTCTAGCAGGAA
>NW_009716498.1:32976-33719 GCF_000703405.1 Apaloderma vittatum
GCTCAGGGTTTTCCCTTAGCACACAATCTTGCTCAGAAACAGACTTAGTTTTGCTGGAGGGTGCTGGGACAAAACCACTTTGGGATAGCAGGACTCAGTGACCAGGCACCCAAGAAGGCAGCACAGGGGAGGAGCAGGCAGCTGTACTTTTAAGCACAGCAGTGGTTCATTGTGTCACTCTTGACTTCCTTTTCTGAACTGCAAGACTCATATCTGTCCCTTTCTCCTGTTACTGGCAGGTTTCCTCCTGCACTCCTCCAGCAAGAGTCTCACAACCCAGGCACTCACTTCTCTTCCGCTCACCCCTTATCAAGGTTAAAAGGGGAAGGCATCAAAGACTGCCAGAAATAGGTCCTCTGGGCTCTGTTCTTTCTGTCTGCCATGTTATTAAACCCAGCTTTCTTTCTGTCCGTTTTGGCAGGACAGAGAAATTAACTCAGAAGGGAACTACAGTTGAGGAGGGTGCTGGCCCTGTGAGCAATGGTACAGAGTCTGGAAAGGGGGAGAGGCAGGAGAGTGAAGCACGTCTGCCCTATGGACAGGCATGGGTTCACCTTGCCCGTTTTCATCTGCCATGTTGTCCTCACCCATGGACAAACTCAGACTGAAGAGTGCTGGAGCCCTCTGAGGAAACGAGGATGGGCAGTGCCTTCACACAGCCCCTGCTCTTCTTCTGTGCTGACACCGAGACACCATCCCTGCATTGGGAAAGGGCTGGTGGGATGAATGCGTCAGCCGACTTT